>NC_091748.1:40069206-40109206 GCF_043380555.1 Nothobranchius furzeri | reverse complement strand
GCCGTTAGAAGATGTATTTTATTGTTTGTTCACTGATCACATTTCAGCGCTTCCAAAATTCTGTGTCACCTAATCTTTTGTAGGATGGTAAATGCAGCAGAACAGTCTTTGCACAGGTTTCAGGCACACATGAGAACATCTACTGTCTAGCCATAGAGGCACTTCTAATTGTATTAGCTATACTACAAGCTCTGTACGACGTGCTTCTTCCCCAGTGAATGTTTTATGCTAAGCTAACCTGCTTCAGGCTGTAACTTCATATTTCACTTGCGTATCAGTTATCTCGTCTGATTCCAGACAAGTCATGAAACCATGGCTACAAATCTCTTTGCACTGGATTTTCACCTGCCAAGGCTTTCTCTCTGTGATAAGTCACAATCACAAGTTGATACGGATTACCTTGTGTGTTCACTGCTCGGTTAAGTAAATAATCAGCCTTCTGAGAGAAGGAACCAGGAAGCTTGTCTTAGCTATGGGTTCAGACACAAGCTAGAAGGAAAGAATCAAGAATTTATCTATAAAAGTTTGGCACTGATTAGCAGATGGCTGAAAGGGTAAACTGAGACACAACATGAATCTTTCAGTGGTTCATTTTTGTTTTGCTCATATTTCTGTTGAAAATGTAACACTACCAAGGTCTGAGCATTCAAGGTACGCTCTAGCTGAGCTGCTACCTAATGTAGATGCTAGGCAAAAGAATTACATCACCAAACAAGTTCAATGGAAGACAGATGGATCATGTGATTGGTTGAAAAATAATGTTTCAACGTTGCTTTCATTCACAGCAGCACCATGTGTTCAGTTATTGAACACCACTGACCACTTACCAGCTTTTAAAAGCACTCATGTTCTGATGGTTTTATTAGTTGATATTGTCCTATGATGCCTCATTTAAACACAAAAAGTTTAAGCTGTCTGGCAGCAAAACCGTATTTAAAATTATTAGAAAGGGCTCAGGTAATTACACAAAGTCAGAAAGCTCTCAGTTTAAAAACAAGGCATTTAACAAACAAGCTAATAGCTAATAATAATAAATGAGCCAATGATCCTAGGAGCTAAATTGTCTGAGGCTTTATGCCTCTGGTAGGGTCACCCATGGAAAACAGGTCCTAGGTGAGGGATCAGACAAAGTGCAGCCCAAAGACCTCTTATGAATAATATAAATGGAAACAGTGTTCCCTTGACCGGACGAGGGTCACCGGGGCCCCCTCTGGGGCCAGGCCTGGAGGTGGGGTACGTTGGCGAATGCAGGGTAGCCAGGCTTTCTCCCATGGAGCCCAGCTGGTCACAGCCCGTAGAGGAAACGTGGGTCCCCCTTCCATGGGTTTACCACTTGTGGGAGGGGCCAAAGGCGATAAGCGGCCGAAAATGAATGGATAGATTGGATGGATGGCAGATGGCATGATCCTAAAACTGTCTCAAACTCTCAAGACCTAAAATATAGCATAAGTAGATTTTTCTGATGTGGTTTGTTTAATGCATTCTTCCACACCATTTTTCTTTGCATCAAATAATATTATATTAAAAAAAACATCCTTGTGGTAATAAAGTCTGCATTCAGTGTCAGTTTGCAAACACCTTAGTGAAATGTTTTTTTTTCTCCGGTGGTCTGCTTCTAAACATCAGTAAACCCGGTTCTTCTGCCAAGAATCCTCTTGAATTCCCAAACTGACTTGTGTTTATTGCTGGTGAAACACAGGCTATGTGAAACCCAAACTATCCCTTTAAAGTTAATCTACAAAATACCTAAAATACTTAGTTCTTCACTGGGAGGACATTGGTCTCAGCTGTCTTTCTCATACCAAAGGCCACCTCCTGAAGTTGGTGATATTTGAGCTGCTCGAAGCTGCAGGTTTATGGAGGGTGGAAGCTGCTGACAGGGAGCTCCCAAGAGCACTGTAAATGCTGTCAGAGGTGGCTCAGCAGGAAATGCCCAGGCTTCAGGCCCATCAATGGCTCCTTTCAACAGGCGCACACCAGCTGTGTTCAAGACAGGTAAATGGAATATGATTCACACCAAAGCACACACACACACACACACACACACACACACACACACACACATGTAGCAACAAAGCAACACATTTAGCCTCATCTGGACAGCATGTTCTCTTCCGATGTATATGTTATTAATATTTCCCCCTTTTCTCTCTGCTTATATAACTTGTTTTCCTTTGATCTCCTTCTGGATTGACAAACCACCCAAAACCTGCATGTGTGCAGCTTGACTAGTGATATTGTGCAATGAAGTTTGGTAGTGGTATGTCACAGGGGCACGATTTAAAAACATCCCAACAATTTTCACAAACTCACCAGTGGGATTTGGGCAAAATGAGAAGCAAAACCAACTCCTGTTGAGCTCTACAACTCACAGATATCTATTAGGCTCATTGTTTTCAAACTGGAAGTAAAGGGTCTTTTGAACTTGTCATACTTCTAACATAAAACAACATGGATACAAACCATACTGTGTTTATTTATCAAGCACTTTTAAAAGTTTAACTGTTGCATCTCAGCTCCATTCACATCTCACCCGCAATAACCTTTATGAACAGTTTCAGTCTGGCTTCCGTCCCCACCACAGCACAGAAACAGCTCTCATCAAGATCACTAACGACCTACTCATTGCTGCTGATTCTGGTTTAATCTCTATTCTTATTCTCCTCGATCTGAGTGCGGCCTTTGACACCATTTCTCATCCCATCCTCCTTAATAGACTCTATTCCTTAGGCATCACTCACACCCCCCTCCGCTGGTTTCAATCTTACCTTACTGGCCGCACTCAGTTCATCCAGTTAAAATCCTTTACCTCAGAACCCTCCCCAGTCAAGTCAGGTGTGCCCCAGGGCTCTGTCCTGGGGCCCCTCCTCTTCATAGTATATCTCCTCCCTATCGGCAAAATCTTCCGCAAATTCAATATCCAGTTTCACTGCTTTGCAGATGACACCCAGCTCTACATTTCCAGTAAGCCCAACTCAACTCTCCCACCATCCTCCCTTACACTCTGCCTCTCTGAAATCAAATCATGGTTCACCTCTAATTTCCTCAAACTCAACGGCAATAAAACTGAACTTCTTCTAGTTGGCACTAACTCCAACCTCTCAACATCTGACAGCTTTTCTTTAACTATTGACAGTGCCACAGTCTCCCCCTCACCTCATGTCAAGAGTCTGGGTGTCATTCTCGACAGCTCCCTTTCTTTTCAGGCTCACATTAATAACATAATTCGGTCAGCATACTTCCATCTACGTTCCATAAACCGTCTTCGTCCCTCACTGACCCCTCACACTGCCGCCATTCTCGTCCACAGCCTCGTCACCTCCCGTCTCGACTATTGCAATTCACTTCTTTATGGTCTCCCCAACAAACTCCTTCATAAACTGCAACTGGTCCAGAATTCAGCAGCCCGTATTATCACCAGAACCCCTTCCTTTCACCACATCACGCCGGTTCTCCAGCAGCTCCACTGGCTCCCAGTTAAATTCAGGCCCATCTTCAAAATTCTCCTCCATACCTTCAAAGCAATCCACAACCTCTCTCCTCCATATATCTCAGACCTTATAAGTATTCACACCCCGTCCCGTTCACTCAGATCTTCTTCTTCCATCCATCTTGCGGTTCCTTCTGCCCGTCTCGCTACCATGGGGAGCAGAGCTTTCAGCCGCTCTGCTCCTCGACTCTGGAACTCACTTCCCCCAGACATCAGGAACATCGACAGTTTTACCCTTTTCCAATCAAAACTCAAAACACATATGTTTAAATCTGCCTACAACCTCTGATTTTATTGAAATGTTTCTCTCTGTTTTTTCTTCTTTGGGTTTTATTATTGTTTTATTGTATTTTATTACGTGTTTTGTGTAAAGTGACCTTGGGTGTCCTGAAAGGCGCTTTGAAATAAAATGTATTATTATTATTATTATTATTAAAAGTAGCATGACCGTTGACCGAAGTGCTGCACAAAAAAGGAACAAAGGCTCCATAGTAAAAAATGACTAAATACAGAAGTCAGCAATGTTGGAAAAGGCTAAAAGAGATACACTGATAGGGAAATGACTAAAACAGTGAATAAAATATAAAACCACCATATTAATTAAATAGTTTAAAAATGTGAGTAGAGAAAACAGCAAGAAGAAAACACAGACAGTTGACATATGTGAAAAAGCTAGATGATAAAAATAAGCCTGCAGTAAACTGGAGCCTAGAGTGTATTCCAGAGTTTGGGAGTGGCAAATGAGAAGGCCCACTTGTATGAGATTTGTAATTCATCTTGGGGACGCAGAGGAGCAGGTTATCTGCAGACCTTAAAGGGATGGATCACTTGTTTAAACAACACATTTGCAGTCGTCTCTAGTAGGAATGAAGGCCTTTTAACCCTCCCCCTGTCCTAACGGGTGTGACCCCGCGAGGAAAGTTGGCCATTGAGCAGGGTTGAGGAGTGAGCACCACCTCACCCCTGCCACATGGACCTCCAGGGATAAACCATCAACCCTGCTCAATGGTGAACTTTCCTCATGGGGTCACTCATAAACGCAGTGGGAGGGTTAAATCATTCTTGGGGCGGGGGGTATTATGGTGCACTATTTCCAAGAACTAGCCGTTACCCACTTCACAGCTGGACTTAACACAGCAGGTTTTGGAGTCTTGTTTCCTGATATTTGACATCTCACCTCCGATTGTACAACAGCAACGTGACTGACTTGCAGCATGGATGTTTCTCTGCAAATAACACAAGCCTGGGGGAACTTCTGCCGTGCGGTTGGGTTACTAACGCTAATGGTTCACTTTTGCTAGCTGAGACTTGTGAAGCTTTTTCCGTTAAACCAACAACAGACTTTTCCTGTTATGAGTCAAGATGGGTGAGTCCATGAATGTTAACTCATTCACTGCCATTAACGACTAAAGTCGTCACTTGCATCGTTTTACTGTGTGGGCATCGGAACGAGCCCCCGCACCGTGAGAACAAACATCTCAGCTCTAAAGCCGATCTTCGTCCGCGTACTCCACACGTCACATGATCAGGAAGCAGAACATCCATGTGTGAGGAGATCGTTTTGGGCCGCTGCTGTAAAATAAAGTGAGGCGCGAACTGGAAAAGCTTCTGCCGATCACAATTCAACAACAGATTATGAAAGAACGGATAACGCTCGAAACGTGTGGATTCTTCCTGATGTAAGAGGTGAGTCTCCTCTTTGTTTTGTTAGTTTGGCGTTGACATCATCCTAGCGCACAACGTTTTGTGACTCTTAAAAAACAGTAAAATCGGTGAGCAACGCTGGCAGTGAAGGGCTTTACCGATCAGGAAACGGCCGGCAGAGATTCAGTTAAGTGATAGTGAGACCATGGACACACCCACTTTTTCCAAAGTCAACTCCCCCACCCCCCACCCACCCCCACCATCTATTTTCTATCATGATCTAATGCAGAGCGATGTAGGAGACTATTTCATGTCAAAAATTTCAGAGTGACCGATTTTAATTGGAAACCATCAAAATGGGTTTTCAGTGAACCACACCTTTAAAGGTCAGGACGGGACATTGGGTATGAGCAGCTCGGTCAGTTGGATCATTCGGGGCAACATTTTAAAAAGAGTAATTATCAAAGCCTTCTGCTGCATAACAGTTTTACACAGAAAGATTTAAGATTACTTTATTTAGCCTTTGATCTTTTCTACATTTGTTCCTGTGGGTCAACATTGTGTAGCTGCCATGGTGATGCATAATGAACTTTAACATTTCTGTCCATCTTCTACATTTATTATTCAGCTTATAAATCAAAGCGGGGATTTTCTCATAGGTGATGTATTCACAAATGGAGCTCCTAATAACCACAGAAAATGGCGGAAAAATGTTTGTGTACACTGGACTTTGATTTCTGGGAAGCAGCTGCATTGGCATGCTTCTAAATGTCTTTTTAGTTAAAGTTTACAGAGCCTCACGTGTACATTTAATCATTAGGAGACGCTACTGAGTCTGTCACAAAACTTCCCAATACTCAGGAAAGCTTGCTAGGAATATTTTATGTTATTAGTCAAAAATTCTCTCAACTCCGGAGCAGAAATAAATGACTTTGGATGTAATTCTAACAAATATGGTGCTCAGTTTAATGAGGTGAGGGACCCCGAGAGAAGGAGAGTGACGATGAGTCAGAGCATTAATTGAGGTCCTGGATTGAAGGTGATAGAAGCAGGTGATGGAAAATTGAAAAGGGACAGAAAGCACATCTCATAATAAAGAAGATGAATTCACTGTAATTTCAGTTGGGTTGTTTACTTCATAAAGAGAAATAATGAGGCCTTTGAAGTTGGTTTTGATTGAATGAAAGTGGGGAGAAATTTGGTGTTTATGAGTCTGAGACACGAGGCGAAGAAAGGAGGATGGGTAGGGTCAAGCAGCTGTTTTTCATCGTTCTGCTTCATGCTCAGTCCATCTTCCTTGTTAGGGGCGACTCGCCTAGCTTTCATCAGCACTTCTCACATCTCAGAGTTTGGAAAAGGACTTTCTCTCCAGCATATGTTCTTGTTTCACCCAAGTCACCTTCCATGTCTCTTTGAGCTGCTGTTGTGAATCCAAGGTAAAAACCGACAGCTTTCTTTATAAACCCTGAGATAAAACACTGAGCTACATACCGTGGTGGACTTTTAGTATTGTATAATGCAGAACCACTCTTGGGATGGTGAGGCTGATGAGAGGAAGCACTGCTTTTAGATGGTCTGATTATCATACTGAGTCATCCCCCTGTAGGCTGCAAGCCTTTCACATAACCTTGTCCAATCACCGATCTCTGACATCAGAGGAGTCAAACTCAAATTCAAGCATATCACAAAGTGACGTGTGAACTGTGAGTTGAATTATGAGTGAAATCTGCAGCCTCTCCTGGAATAAGGAGTTCTGCATTTATTTTCTCCTTCAATCTGTCTTCCTGCCCCCCCCCCCCCCCTGCTCTTGCATTGTTAGCCCCGCCCACTCTGACTGAATTTATTTTGATTAATGCGTTGGTGTTTCTCATTCAGATGGTTTACATCCAGGCTTCTTATTTCTCAAGTCTTGTTTACTTGACACTAACTTCTATTTTTGTTTCCTGTTTTAAAACAAACAGTGAAAAAGTCAGCTCTGAAAAGAGTTATTAAGACGTTAGGGCCGTTCAGTCTCATGATGTTAAATTGTATATTATTTTCTGGTCACTTGTTGATAAAAAAGGCTCATAACAGAAAACAAGCAAACTCCCTGCTCAACGAGTCCTGGTGCTGTGGCTGCAGTGCAGGAAGCAGGCCATCTTCTCATATATTTCACAGAAAGTAGTGATTGTGAACCTTATTTGTGTTTTAGTGTCCAATACCACTGATTTCGTCATTACACATGGTGTTGGGAAATTTTCTGAAATTATCGTTATTTATTTTGATTTTCTATTTTCCCGATTTGTTGTTTTGATACAATTAAGACCATAAACTTTAGTCAAATTCCAAGTGGCACCCATGGATCCTCAGCTGGCCAAAATATCAACCAAAAATGTGTTGATGATCATAAGCTGAAGGTAAGGTTCTGGTTGGATTGAGATCTGCTGACTGTGGAGGTGGATGGATTCCATGTGATCTGAGCTTTGTGACATTGTGCTTTATGCTACAGGAAGTAGCCACGGAGAAGGGTCTCCACCAGGAATCAAAACCAAACCTTCCTGCAGCAAGACTGTGGCGGCTCCAGAAATGTTTTTCTGCAGGTGCTATGAAGGAGCTAGTCTTTTTATTGAGGGTGCTGTGAAGGAAGTGGTCATCCGTACCTATTGTTCTCTAAAACACCTTCAACACTAGCAGATACACATCATAAACATATGAACAATCACTGACTTTTCCATGAAATCATAAACACACACAGCCACACAGAAAACCATCTATAGTGTTGCAAGGTTAGCTAACGTTAGCGTTAGCGTTTCCAGCGGCTAAACCCTGGACTGCTGCGGCGGTTGAGGGTTGACTCTCTTCATCCAGATCCGTAGGTTTTTGTGGGTCTGAGATCACTTCCAAAGATTCATTCGTTTCTGACTGAACCCGTGGAAATGTGGGCAACAAAAACCGATCCATTTTACCACTAGCTCTACCTTTCACTCGTTTGCAGGTGGAAAATGAGGTCAAAGGTTAACCTCAATTTCCTGTTTTGGTTTAAGTTTTTACTATCTATATGATAATTTACTGATTATTTTTGTTTTGTATGCTAAATATTATCACATCCACACGTTAAATTAAAATTAAATTGTAAAAAAAATATCTAATATTTACTTGGGGGTGCTATGGGGGTGCAATGACTAATCCAGGGGTAGCTATAGCGCCCCCTGGTGTCACCACTGCAGCAAGACAACACTAACTGTGACAGCCCATGTCCAGATTAGAAACACAAAAAAATACTTATCGTGGTGGAGGAGTTTGAGTGCCCTACTGATCCTAGGAGCTATGTTGTCTGGGGCACTTTGTGCCCCTGGTAGGGTCTCCCATGACAAATTGGTCTCAGGTGAAGGGTGGGACAAAAAACGGTTCACAGGATCTTTCATGGATGTAAATTCAGAGAGTCAGAGTACCTGACCCGGAGGGTTACCGGGGTCCTACCCTGGAGCCAGGCCTGGGGTTGAGGCCCGTAAGCGAGTGCCTGGTGGCCGGGCTTTCGCCCATGGGGAGCGGCCGGGCCCAGCCCGAACAAGATACATGGGCTCATCCAACTGTGGACCCACCACCCGCAGGAGGAACATGAAGGGTCCGGTGCAATGTGGATCGGGTGGCAGACCAAGGCAGGAGCCTTGGTGGTCTGATCCCCAGACAAGAAAACTGGTTTTTGGGACATGGAACGTCACCTCGCTGGTGGGGAAGGAGCAGGAGCTTGTGGCAGAAGTTGAGCGGTACCAGCTAGATATAGTCTGACTCACCTCGACACATAGCATTGGCTCTGGAACCCAAGTCCTTCAGAGGGGTTGGACACTCTCCTTTGCTGGAGTTGCTCTGGGTGAGAGGGGGAGGGCTGGCATTGGCTTTTTGTTAGCCCCAAGACTCTCTGCCTGTGTGTTGGGGTTTACCCTGGGAGATGAGAGGGTAGCTTCCCTGCGCCTTCGGTTCGGGGAACGGGTCTTGACTGTTGTTTATGCTTATGGGCCAAATACCAGTTCAGAGTACCCACCCTTTTTGGAGTCCCTGGGACGAGTGCTAGATAGTGCTCCATCAGGGGACTCCATTGTCCTGCTGGGGGACTTCAGTGCTCATGTGGGCAATGACAGCGTGACCTGGAGGGGTGTGATTGGGAGGAACAGCCCGCCTGATCTGAACTTGAGTGGTGTTTCATTATTGGACTTCTGTGCAAGCCGCAGTTTGGCCATAACGAACACCATGTTCGAACATAAGGATGCCCATCGGTACACTTGGTACCAGGGCAGCCTAGGTCACAGGTTAATGATAGACTTTGTAGTCGTATCATCTCACCAGCAGCCGTATGTTTTGGACACCCGAGTGAAGAGAGGAGCGGAGCTTTCAACTGATCACCACCTGGTGGTAAGTTGGATCAGATGGCAGGGGAAGATGCTGCGTAGACCTGGCAGACCCACACACATAGTGAGGGTCTGCTGGGAACACCTGGCAGAAGAACCTGTTAAGACGGTCTTCAACTCCCACCTCCGGCAGAGCTTTGATCGCGTCCCGAGAGCAGTGGGGGACATTGACTCCGAGTGGGCCTTGTTCCACTCTGCGATTGCTGTTGCTAGCTGTGGTCACAAGGTGGCCAGTGCCAGTCGTGGTGGCAACCCCCGTACTCGCTGGTGGACACCAGAGGTTCGGGGAGCCATCAGGCTGAAGAAGGAGGCCTACAGGGCATGGCTGGTCTGTGGGTCTCCGGAGGCAGCAGACAGGTACCGGATAGCCAAGCGGGGTGCAGCAGTGGCAGTTGCCGAGGCAAAATCTCGGGTGTGGGAGGAGTTTGGTGAGGCCATGGAGAAAGACTATCGATCGGCTCCAAAGAGGTTCTGGCAAACTGTCCGGTGCCTCAGGAGAGGAAGGCAGCAACTCGCTCACACTGTTTACAGTGGGGATGGGGAGCTGCTGACGTCAACTGGGCCTATAGTCGGACGGTGGAAGGAATACTTTGAGGAGCTCCTCAATCCCACCTACACGCATTCCGAGGAGGAACCAGAGCCGGGAGACCTGGGGATGGACTGTCCAATCTCGGGGGCAGAAGTTGCTGAGGTAGTCAAACAACTACACAGCGGCGGAGCCCCGGGGGTGGATGAGGTTCGTCCTGGGTATCTCAAGGCAATGGATGTTGTAGGGCTGTCATGGTTGGCACGTCTCTGCAACATTACGTGGTCATCGGGGGCAGTTCCTGTGGAGTGGCCGACCGGGGTGGTGGTCCCCATCTTTAAGAAGGGTGACCTGAGGGTGTGTTCCAACTATAGGGGGATCACACTCCTTAGCCTCCCTGGAAAGGTCTACTCCAAGGTACTGGAGAGGAGGGTCAGATTGATAGTTGAATCTCAGATTGAAGAGGAGCAATGTGGTTTTCGTCCTGGCCGTGGAACTGTGGACCAGCTCTAGGCGCAGCTGTGGTGTAGAGTGTGTAGGGTTTGGTGGCAGGAGAATCTCATCTCTGCTTTTTGCGGATGATGTGTTCCTCCTAGCTTCATCCAGCTCCGACCTTCAGCTCTTGCTGGGTAGGTTCACGGCCGAGTGTGAAAAGGCTGGGATGAGGATCAGCACCTCCAAATCTGAGACCATGGTTCTTGACCGGAAAAGGGTGGCTTGCCAACTCTGGGTCGGGGGAGAGATCCTACCTCAAGTGGAGGAGTTTAAGTATCTCGGGGGTCTTGTTCACGAGTGAGGGTAGGAGGGATCGGGAGATCGACAGGCAGATTGGTTCGGCATCTGCAGTGATGCGGACGCTGAGCCGATCTGTCGTGGTGAAGAGGGAGCTGAGCCAGAAAGCCAGGCTCTCGATTTACCGGTCGATCTACGTCCCAATCCTGACCTATGGTCATGAGCTTTGGGTGATGACCGAAAGAACGAGATTGCGGATACAAGCGGCCGAAATGAGTTTCCTCCGTAGGGTGGCCGGGCTCAGCCTTACAGATAGGGTGAGGAGCTCGGACATTTGGGAGGGACTCGGAGTAGAACCGCTGCTCCTCCGGATCAAAAGGAGCCAGTTGGGGTGGTTTGGGCATCTGGTCAGGATGCCTCCTGGACGCCTCCCCGGGGAGGTGTTTCGGGCATGTCCTGCCGGCAGGAGGCCCCCGGGTCGACCCAGGACACGTTGGAGAGGTTACATCTCCAATCTGGTCCGGGAACACCTTGGGGTCCTGCCGGAGGAGATGGTGGAGCAGGCCGGGGAGAGGACAGTCTGGAGTTCCCTTGTTGGGATGCTGCCCCCGCGATCCGGACCCGGATAAGCGGAGGAAGACGATAACGATGACGACGACAAAAATACAATCCATTCAATTCACAAGAAGCTGTTAAATCAAAGATTTGTTTAACCTTCAACTCCTGAGGCCAGGAAATGTAGTTTCTCCAAAATAAGGTGTAGAAACGGCAGATGGGTTACTTCTCGTTTTAGAGGCTACATGCTAAATGTGCAAACTTTTTAATATGTTTATGTTTTTTAATGAACTAGTATTTTGCACGAGCAGCAACAGATATATGAGTTTAATGTAAAAACAGTTTACTAACAAACACTTTTTGTTTGTTGATTTAATACAGTTAAATAAAGCAAACCATGCTTGTTCCATTTTTTCAGTGAGACATTTTTACTTATTTACTTCCTTATTTAACAGATTAGGTGTTTCAAACAACACAGTTACAGATTTGAGTGATTTTGTTACTGGTTTGTTTTGCCTTTCGGCTCCAGCTGGTGGTGGCCGGAGGGACCGGTGGCGCCTGTGCTCGGCAGCCCCAGAGCTGCTGTGGCTACATCGTAGCTCATCACCATCACTGTGTGAATGTGTGTATGAATGGATGAATGACACTCTGTAGTGTAAAGTGCTTTGGAGTCCTTACTCTGAGAGGCACTACACAAGCGCGGATCATTTATCACTTATTTATCATTTGGATGTATCTATCCTGCACAGCTTTGAGTCACGCTGGGAGCTTCTCAGGAGTTCAGCACATCACCTGCCTGATTCCTCAATAACATTTTTATGTTTATGTTTATTTATTTGGCAGACGCTTTTATCCAAAGCGACTTACAACTTATAACCTATAGGGCATGTTGTGATCTGTGGGGGAAACCGAAGTACCCGAAGGAAACCCACGCATGCATGGGGAGAACACGCAACTCCACGCAGGAAGACCGCAGCCGAGTTTCGAACCTGCAACCTTCGTGCTGCGAGGTAACAGTGCTAACATCTGCACCACCATGCAGCCCTTGTCTCGCTCTTTTAAAATTATGAATCTTCTGGCCTTTTCATTTTCCCTAAATGTGATTAAGCAGTAGTCCACGCGCAGTGTTTCGGTCTGACAAGTCACCAGATTTTTATTAACATGCCTGATTTAGCATGACTCATCAGCTTTGCTCAGGTTGATTTTGACTTGAGTCCAACAGTCCAGGCTGGGTTTATTCAGAAACAAACAATAGGTCAACTGGTCCAGGTGGGCGGCCGGAGAAGCCGCTCCATCCCTGGGAGAGGACGGAAAGCTAGGCATGGAGGCCTGAGCGATGGGGAGAAAAACGTCGTCATCCTCGTCCTCCTCTGAAATGAGGAGTTCCGAGGTGTCCTCGTTGTCTCCGTAGTCCAACTCCAACACGTCCTCGACGGGGTGGCTCGGACTGGCCAGTTCGAGCTGTGAGCCCCAGCTGAGTTCGGCACAAGGTTCCGGCTCCGGGAGGGCATGTTCGCTGGCGTCCCCAGGCGGTGGACCAGGGGCCGGCAGGCGAGGGTCCTTCCCCGACAGGCTAGCTTGGCGCGCTAGCCGCCGGCGAAGGCTCTTCAGGGTGAAGCAAGCACAGCTCTCACATGACCCGGGGACTTTCAATGCCAGCTGGGCGTGTTCCAGCCCGAGGCAGCTCGAGCAGACCTTGTGCGGGTCTTTGCTCGAGATTTTGTTCCCACAGGTACAGAGGCGAGCTCCTGCGTCGTCAACTCCTCTGGTGGAAGGAGTGGCTTCCATGTGGGCTAACTGGTGTGTTAGCAGAGAACGAACAGATGCACTGGAGTGTGAAGCTGCTCGTTATGCCCCGAGCCTATGGTGAAGGTCAGGACAGAAGGACGGTAAGTTAACGTTCGGCGACGGAGAGAATATTAGCCGGCTCCGTCTGTGAAGAGTTGAGCTAACTTACCTTAGAGATAAGCGACCACCGAAGCGAGAAGAGGTGATTGAATAGTGTGTGCGTTGGGACGCTTGCTACTTATAGTAGCAGGGGACGCGTACGTCACGGTCACTGGCCAATCAGGATTGGCGTATTGAGATAAGTGCTTCTGAGGAATCCGCGGAGGGGCGTATCCCATAGTGAGACATCGAAACGGATGTTAAGAAAGAGAACAAACATTTCTTAGTTTGGTTTGTGATCATCTCCAGCAACCAAAACACTTTTAGATGAAGCCAGGAGGGGAGCTAGAGAATTTGTTAAGTCGGCATAAAAGTGAATATTTGTTTCACAGTGAACATTAAAGGTGTGGAACACATGATTATTTCTGATTATAATCAGTCAGAGTTTTTTATGCTATCTCCTGCAGAAGCTTCTGATAGACAGATCTACAGATCTACGTCACACTGTCATTTAATGTTCATGGACTTTTCCACCTTGATTCTTGAAGGGGAAGGCTGTTGTTGGTTTAGCGTCCTGAATCACTATAGGACATCTCGATTAGTAGAAGCTAACTGTTAGCATTAGCAACTCAACCACATGACAGAAGTTCATCCAGGCTTCAGTTATTTGTGGAGACAAAACATCCATGTTGCAGAGCAAACAGAGTGAGTGGTAGAGTCACGTTGTGTTATCCAATTCAATTCCTGACCTCAACTATCAGACCTCAACCTGACCTCAACTATCTCTCACCTAATGTATCCTCTGTAATCTCCAACCTTGGAGTAAAAATGGACCAGGCTCTGAAGATGGATGCCCAGGTCAATAACACAGTTAAATCATGTTTTTACCAACTAAGACGCATCTCAAAACTAAAGCACATCCTGAGTGTCCGTCTTCTGAAATCAGTGGTCCACACTTTCATCACTTCAAGGCTGGATTACTCTAACTCCTGCTTATACGGCATCAGTAAAGCAGCTCTCTCTAGACTTCAGCTGGTCCAGAATTCAACAGCTAGGTTGCTGACTGGAGCTGACAGAAGACAACACATTTAACCAATTCTGAAATCTCTCCACTGGTTGCCCGTGCAGTTCAGGATAAACTTCAAAATTATGCTTCTCACTTACAAATCCTTGAACCATCAAGCTCCTCCAATATCTGTGTGAACTTGTCCATTACTACAACCCGCCGCGTGCTCTCAGGTCTGAAGATAAGCTCCTCCTAGCTGTTCCCAATGCACGTTTAAAAAGCCGTGGAGAGAGGGCTTTCTCTGTCTGTGCACCCAAGCTGTGGAACGCATTACCACTGCTAGTGAGGCTAGCACCAACAGCTAGCATTTTTAAATCACGCCTGAAAACTCACTACTTCAACCTAGCTTATACCACATAATTATGAACCTCACTGACATCTGCACTGTTTATAAACTGACTCCACAATTATCGACTTCCGTATTATTGAGGTTCTTTGTAAAATGTATTTTCCTATTTTTACTTCACCCTGTGTCTTATTGATTTTTAGCTGTTATTTTTGGTATTTTTGTTGTATTTCCTTTTTATCTTTTATCTGTGTTCGACATGTTTATATAACGCCTGTTTAATTAACCAACATTTTTAGTGTACAGCGCCTTGTTTGGTTGTAATGCCTTGTGAATGCGCTTTATAAATAAAATTGGATTGGATTGGAATTCAATTCAATTCAAGTTTATTTATATAGCACCAAATCACGACAAGAGTCGTCTCAAGGCACTTCACATAATAAACTAAATTCGAGGCAAGATGTCCAAATATCATGAAACAAGACTCCAAATCCTGCCGTGTTGAGATTTCATCTGATGTGGCAGACTTGTCTGAGCTAATGCAGGCATTTCTGGGCTTGTTTTGCCCCGAGTACAGCTTGCAAGGCATTCGTTCCAACCAGAGACTGCAAATGTATTGATTAAACACGTTTCCCACACCTTTCACTTCTAGACAAAGTTTCACGTGTTCAAGTTATTTGTTTCTGCATAGAAACATCCAAATATTCATGTTTCTTTACAGCCAATTCTTTTCTTAAGATGTGCATTCAGCAGTAATATTTTATTTGATTTATTTGTTGTTTTGTTTGTATATTCCCACAAGTGTTTTAACTTTTTATTCAAATTCAAATTCAAAAATACTTTATTAATCCCAGAGGGAAATTGAATTTAGTTTACTGTAGCTGGTGGAAATCGTTAAGCTTAAGCTAAATGCATATTAGTCACAGGAAATTCCACCACGTCGATTGAAATTACTTCATTTAAACATAAATTTGTTCATGAAATGTAACTTTTTATTCTTTCTGGTATGGAGGACCCATTGATGCTTAGCCAGAACAGGCTAAGACAGTCAGTGCAGGGTTCAGGAATTTAAATCCCTAAACGTGTCTGTGCAGACTGAAACTCCTGGTTGGGTTGGCAGAGTGGCAGGAATGTTTTTTTCCAGCAATTCTGAGCCAATTGATAAAACAATGTCTGCTGACAAGTTTTTGAATGATTCGGGATGAATTTTAAAGGTTTAATCACTCTTCCTAAGAATTCAAAGTAAAAATTGGGGTAATAAAGGTCACTTTGAGGAATGGATCCCTTCCTATTTAATGTCTGTCTTTCAGTGTGGCTTCCCTCAACATTGGATTTGACACAGGGCCGTGGCTGCTGTTTCATTCAGCATCAGCTGTGATACTCCAGAGAACCAGAAACATTCAGTCTTAACTCCATCACGGCAAGTGTCGACATCTATCCCTCTCACCAACCAGCTATGGAGGTGTGCCGCCTCAAGCTTTCACACAATGATGCATCCTTTTTATGTTCAGTCAGAATGATTGAAAATCAGCTCACACATTTGGTCATTTAGACAGTTAATTAGAGAACTAATTGTCCATCCAGTCATTTCAGTGTTTTATTAGACTGGAGGGTGTCAGAGACTAAAGCAATGTCGTTGTCATCCTGCAAAAATCTTTGTGTTTAGAAGGCTTCAGCAAATCATGTGAGGTGACAGGGCAGACACACTGTGTCACAGTTCCCTAATTATAATTAATCCACTGGTGTTTACAAAGCTTCCTTCCATTTACGTTTCGTTCAAACAAGGATTAATCTGTGACACTGATTCATGAGGGTCAAACGCCACGAGGGTGCTGATGAGGTGACAGTGAACAGAGACAAGCCCCTCCCACTGCTGAGGGACTAGCCGAGACCTCCGACCTACTTTCAGGAGGTTGTCTGAGGTTCTGCTTGTTGCAGGGTCACAAACACTCAGCTGGGCAATGATGGACTGTTAAAGATGGTAACCTGTGAGCCACGGGGTCAGGAAGTCGGCCCCACGCAGAGTCGGCAGGCTGAAACGGGTTTGATTATGGGATATCAGAGTTGGAGATTCTGCCTTCTATCTGGTTTAAATGAAAAGTTGAAATTAAATGTGTTTAAATGCCTATTTAAAATGTTCCTGTTGGTTTTCTTTAAAGAACCTGTCTTGTTCTGATAGCTAGGGCAGAGAAAATGTCGTTACAGGTTTCTGCTATCGGGGGAGTCCTAGATACTCCTCATGTTGTGTAGTTAACGTTGATTACTTTGTGGTATGGTATCTCTGGAAAATCATGTTGTTGTTAGCCTTTGTTAGTAGTGGGGAGAATCAGATCTGTTTCTAGGGCATTGCATTGGTCTTCATTTGCATGTTGATTGTTTTGTTGTTTTTATTATTACATTATAAGTTATTTATAAAAAATGTGCTGAAAACAGGTTGCTTAAAGTGGTATAAGTTAGTTAGAAATGTCTAAACTTAAGATAGACAGACCCTCAAACCTCACACTCAGCTAGTTAATCCCATGCTATCTCACTGCAGTAGCTCCATTTTTCAGTGTGCATCAGAGAGAGATGCTATCTCCTCTGCTAATCTTCAAAGTGAGTCCTGATGCTCATGGAAAAAGTCCCTTGGCTCCAGCTCTGATACCTCCCCATCCCATCACAAGCATGCACACGCATACATATGAGGTGGTGGGGGTGTTACGTAAGTGCTCTGTGATCGACGGGAACACTGGCTCGTCCTATCGCTGACATCAGCAGGAGATAGCTTGAAGACATTCTGATTCTAAACCGATAAGTTCAACGAGAACAGCTCCATCCTGGCACATCAGTGAAAATAACATCAGGCAGAACTTTTTGTAGACGATATTTTCTGTAAGTGAGCGCTCACTAATAGAGTGTGAACTTAAAGCTACAAATGGAAATAAGAGATAACTGCTGCCTCTGAGCTCAGAGATGCTCACATGTGTGCGACTTGTGAAGAAACTGAAGATGTGTCTTCTGTTCTTAGAGGAAGCCCTTTGAATCCAGTCAGTGGCATCAAATGTCTTGATGCAACAATAACTGTGTTTAAACAAGGCAACACCAAGAGGATGTAGACCGGAGGTGGACCTGCTCTCTCAGATGAGATCTATCTACCGAGCCTGTAATGTTAAAACTCTCTTCAGATGAATCGCTCTGACTATCAGAGGAACAAGGCTTTTAGGACCTAGGACGAACTCTCACTGATGTGCCTGTGACATAATCATACTGAAGTTCACTCAAATCACACAGAGCCACTTTAACTCTGACAAATGCATTTCAAAGCAAAGTCTGGCTCGTGAAATCCATATGAGCTCCTTTGGTCCTTTTTGTTCATGCTGGCTGTCAACAGAGCGATTCTGGGTAGGAGGACGTCGCTGGAGTCACTTCTTAAGACGCGGTTTGGAGGACGGACAGCAGGAGACGAGGCACCGCAACAGAAGGATCAAAGTTTGAGAAAAGAAAATAGAAAAGTATTTTGTTTTCGACACTTGTTCAAGAAAAACGTGCTCATGTGTTATTAAGTAGAAAAGGAAGTTGGAGATGACAAAGAGAAATCACAACTCAGACAAAATAAGTTTTTCTTTTCTACATAAAGTGTGTCACACAACCTTTTATCACTGGGTCTCAGCGTGGAACTGTGTTGAAAGTTTTGATGGATGCTACACTGCACATGTTTAGACCAGATCTACTTTTATTCCACTTCTATTTTAGCCTTTTAGGTTTTAAAACAAATAGTTGTTAACTTCAGTATTTGAAGGTGGATTCAGAGTCAGTCTTTCGGGTGAAAAATAAACATTTTAAGGCTTTTAAGTCAGGTGAACAAGGTCACAGACAGACACAAGCATCAGCTCACACTCTCACACTCTCACACATATGCATCTGCTTGGAAAGAATAATATGCTGCTGGAGGGTCTGACTCAGACCAAAGGTCACATATTGAGTGTGTCCTTGCACCAGTGTTCACCTCAGAAACCTTTGAAGAAGGGTCGTACATCACGACGAGGAGTCCTGCGTGTCAAACTGAGACCGTGTGGAACATTAAGGACCATCTTTCCCTTTTTGGAACAGAGCATTCTGGTTCCCACACCCAGAACCCTTTTAACGTTTCATGAGGTTTTATGGATTTATTTAATGTTTCTGTTTGTTTCAGGTGTGTTTGAGTTCAAAAAGTGCGTAAACGTGAAGATTTTCTCTTTATTTTCTGTTGGGGTTATTTTCTACCTCACTGCAAACTTTAATGAACTCCATATCTATAAATCTTTGCATGCTTAAGTCTTGCGGCATTAAGTGTCCATTATTTATGGCTGCTTTATCTGGATTCAAGATTATCCAAAAACTCTTCAGGGTTTGTTGTGGTGCGATGTGAAGCAGGCACCAAGGGACAGACGTCTATCTGCAAACCCGTCACCGTGGTACACCAGATACACTCGAGTACTGCGTTGTGTAAAATTAGATCTACATTTACTACTAGAAGGTTGTAGGTTGAAATCCTGGCTGTGGCCTTTCTGCGTGTTTGCATGATCTCCCCTTGTCTGCATAGATTTTTGCCAAATACTCCAGCTTCTTCCCGCCGTTTTCTCCATGGTGCTGTCTTGTTTTATGGATTCTCTGGCATCAGATCTGCGTGGCCCTGTGTTGGACTGTTGACCTGTCCAGCGTCCAACCACCCTAACCCTGAAGACTGCTGGAGTTAGATACAAGGATTGGGAACAAGGAATAAACAGAATAATCGTGCAGATTTTCGACTAGCCCCGCCCCTTCCAGCTATCTCAGGGTTGCACACAATTACAGTTCTAAAGATAATCTTATCAGATAATCTTACTTTGTGTGGTGTATTATGAGTGCAGTAGCCTCTCACAAGGACATTGATATAAATCTGGGCTTGGATGGTCTTGGTCTGATTTTCAGGGACAAACGAAAGTGCTGCCCGTTGAATGTGACGTTTAGCTAATTGGAGAACAAGGTGATGGAAGCAGGCAGGATGCTCCTCCGCCACGTTTGTTTAATACAAAGTTTAGTTTAATCTTGTGATAATCTAATCATGTCTGCATGTGAAATCGGTTTATGAGTGGTGTTTAGTATTTGATCAGTGCCACATCATACAGCGAATGACCAAAATTGGTATACATGATTTTTTTTATCACCACATGTGTTGTCTCTCAAGCTTTGAAAATTTGCCAACTATTTAAGAATCCTTCTGCGTGAACCCGGCTTCAGATGATTTGAAGACCTGACTCAGTCTCAGCTCTAATTGTTTTATGCATTTATTCATTTATTACCCTTTATTGAAAGGTTGAATGTCGATAAAACGCTATATTAAAAAAAAAATACCTCAATGGGGCGTTTGGAAGTGTGCAGCATGAAGGTACTTTTTTTCTTTAAAAGCTATATTTTAATTTAAATAATCACATATTTATTTTGACAGACACAACACTTGGTTTATGTTTACATCTACCAGCCAATAGAGGGCACCTTTGCAGGTTGCCAAACAGTCCACATGGCACAGCGATGCTAGCTCTGTGGGAAATGGCTGACTTGGCAAGTCAAGCAGCTGCTTCTGAGCCCAGAAGATGTCGTTATCCTTCTCAGAAAAGGAGCGACCATAAAAGATCTAAAACCAGAGTGAAGGTGAAGCCTACAACAGATGAATCCAAATGAAACATTCCATGTATCGGCAGCAAACCTGGTATCATGACGGCTGGAAACCTTATTGTATTGTTGTAACTACAACCTCCACACACTAGATGTTGCTTTGGTAATTGTGTTCCATGTTCAGTCTGTAATCAGCCAAAAACAGAGCAGTTGCTCTAATGAAGGTGACAGTGGACACCAAAACATGTCAGCAAAGGTCAAAACAAGCTCTATTTGCTCCGTGTTTGATGAAGAACCACAAAAAAATAATGAAATCATAGAACAGATTAAGAACACATTTTTACTGACAGCTGTGGCCTGGCAGAAGGCCATGCCTTTTGAGGGAAAGGAAAATCAATAAAACTCAAAGTTCAAATGGTCAGCATTTATGTATATTCATACAATCCCAACATCTACAACTTCTATAAATCCCATCGGGGCTCTACTGGTGAGAGTTGTGGACTCTGAGCAGACCAGCTGAGTTCCTCCGAAACATCTCACTCATCCATGAACACCTGTGTTCTGATCATTTCAGTAACATAACTTTTATTCAGTAATATTAGTTCTTCCCATTTCTGACATTTCATTCATAAAAAAGTCATTTTTGAAAACTAATCTGTTGGTCACATGAGCAGAAATCCTTCAAATGTTTCATTTCAAACTCAGACTGCTGATACTTGTTATTGAACGTGGAATTTAAACCAGACCTCTGCTATTTCTGGACTAAACTGTAAGTCTTGTTCACCTGTGAGTCTCATTTACAAGATCAAGCTTAGATCTCTGGGTTTCTACGTCGTCCTGATGGATGTCACTCATCTCCTCTGCCTCCGTCTCCTTCTTAGCTCATCTCTTGCAGCGCCGGCCTACCCTCCCTCTCCCTTCACACCCTGTCTGTCCCTCCCTCCAAGTGACTTTGTGGATTTCTTTTGCATCTTTGTTACATAATGGAACTCGAGAGACGAGGGCGCTTCAATCAGTTCTTCTAAACGGCCGGAGCCCCAGAGGACTCGTTCCAAATGCCACGTGGCAACAGGAGGGGCTGACATTTGTGGGAGAAGCTGAGAGACAGCTCTGAAATACCTCCTGCTACCAGTGGCTCATAAGTGAGAGAGACTATGGCTGGGAGGAAGAAAGAGCGCCAAGAACACTGATGAGGGAGATTAGAAACTGCTGGACAGGTTTTAGGGGAAAGCAACAACAACAGGCTGATAAAACCACATTTTCTTGGGGGACAGGAGCCTGGGGTGACTCATGTGTCTAACAGAGATAAAAGTTAGAATAAACAGAGGGAAACATGACTCACTCCAAAGCATCAGAGAGGTAGCGCAAACTTGATTTGCAAAGTGCGTAAAAAGTAGCTTACACCTCTCTTTTTGCATAACAGAGCTTTAGGGAGGAGCACGTGTGCACCTTGAGAGATGATAATTGATGTGTTTCTCCAGACTGTAGTCTGCACATGTTGTAAGCAGAGTCCGTGTTGGTCCTCCAGGTACGCACCCACTTTTCCCCACTTCACAGTGATGATCCGTTCCAATTAAGACTGACTGACTGTGGTTCCCAGTCACGCCTAACTGTTGGGTTTATTCATTATGTAACTTGTAAAACATTGCATTAACATTCTATTCTTTTGGATGCTTTAGCTGTCAGTGGGTTTGCTAACCATTTGATTCAATTAAGTCATTGTTTTCTCCTTAATCTGCTTCCTTCATGTCAACCTTCCAGAAAGTGCTCCCTGTTTTCTTATTGACTTCTTTCTTGTTTTTTCTGTCTCTACTCGGGCTATGGCCCAATCCGACTGTGTTTCAGCTCTGATTCGTATATCACTCCTACTAAGATGTGAACAATTTTCAGAAACCTTTAAAATGATGTCTTCGCATTAGACTGAGAGCCTTAGGCGGAAAATAACACTAACCACAGCAGAGCTGCCATTTTCAGAAGCGTGAATGGAGCGCTTTTAGCGTACTGCCCACAAATACCACAATATGATCAATTAGTGACATGGGGCTGGCAGAGACTTACAGCCTTAGTCACTGCCTCAGTGAAGAACTCATGTGGGTGGGAATGAAAATCGAAGGAGAACAAGAACAATCTCACCGTCACGTTGCCAGATTTGGTGTTAACAGTTTCACAAGTCGTGATTGTGCAGCACAATATGTTCTCCTTCCTTCAAACAGATGGAACAACTAATCTAAGTACAGGATTCCGTTTTTATGACTCAGGTGTGACTTTGTAAAATAATAAGTGTTGTTTAGTAATTACATGAAACAAAATCTTGATAAGAATGACTTGATGTGTCCTCACACCTGTAATCTGCAGTCAGCAGAGACCAAGGACAATGAAAGGGGTTCTCTGAAACTTTTTTCGGGTCAGATGTAGCTGATTTGGTTACAGACTGTGAGAACTCACATTTCCTGGTGTGACTTTGTGAGAACCACACTTATTTAATTCAGCAGCAGTGCAATAATGGACTCAATCTTCTGTTCAGTTTTCTAAAGACTGCAAACGTCTGAGGTGAGATTTTTCTTTCATTTGCACCTTAAATTTTTATCTGAAATGTTTTACATGCTTTGACCTGTGGGATGTTGTTGTTGATGTTTTGACCTTAAAACTGTTTCCTGTAAATCATTTCTATTTTGAAAAGTTTACATCAAAAGAATCTAACTCGATTTTGCATGGGTCACATTCCACAGTTCGTCCATGCTGAACGCCACCCTGAGTCTGCTATTATTTTAAAAATGAAGAAATCCATTTCCTGTGGTTTTCAGACCTTTAATGTGAAAATATTGATAAAGAAATTTGACTCCTTTTACCAGATTTATCATTAAGATGGTGAAGTGTCTTGCTTCTATTTGATTTGATTTTCATTTGCGTTGCAATTTTGGTAAATTGATTTTATTGTCTTACTGACTTTGGTCACCTCTTGTGGCTGTGTGAAGCACTCTACATGCAGATTTAGATGTATTGATTTAAATGTTAGAACACCTGCAATTGTTTTTAAAATAAGGCTGAGTAAAAATAATATTTCCCATCTCCCTTTTCAAAAAATATGTACAGATGATTTCTTATGAAAATATTTTGACCCAGTCCATCAAATCACTAAAGAAATTTCAGTTAAAATGTTAAACTTCTGATTTTGCTACAACAACGCAACCTCCTCTAGCTCCATCCAAAAGGTCCCAAGATGTTCCTGTTTACCCTGGAGACATAATCCCTCCAACATGGTCAACCCAGGGGGGCTTCTTGTTGGCAGGACATCCAAATCAATCAATCAAATTTTATTTATATAGCATCTTCCGCTGCCTTTACAGAACCCCAAGGCGCTGAACATGACATAAAAACAGTAAAAGAGCAAAAGACTGACAGATTAAAACCCGCATTTAAAAAATGACTAAATGATAAGACAGATACGATTAAAGTCTAAAAATCTAAAAATCCATATTGTATAGAAGCCAGACGACAAAAATGAGTCTTCGATTGGCTCTTGAAGACCTGCAGTGATGGGGATAGTTTGATTGCAAGCAGGAGCTCATTCTGTAGTGTTGGAGCAAGGACCAAAAAGGCCCTATCACCTCTTGTTTTGAACCTTGTTTGTGGGACGATGAGCAAATCCTGATCAGCTGAGCAAAGGGAGTGAATAGGGGTTGTTACATCAGATATGGTGGTGCACCACCATGAAGGGCCCGGAAGACAAACAACAGAACTCTAAACTGTCCAGTAAGCCACAGGGAGCCAGTGTAGGGAATCCAGGACAGGAGTGGCATGCTCACACCACATCAGTTCCTCTCCATGTGGAGGAGCAGCGGCTCTACTCTTCTGTCCATTCTGTATGTCTGCTCTCGGTGACCAATCTCTACAGCTGAGCTCAGCCACCCTGTGAAGGAAACTAGTTTTTCTTTTTAATACCCAAAGCCCATGGTTGTACGCCAGGATTGGCAGGTAGATAGAATTGTAAATCAAGAGCTTCACTGGAGTTCTACTAGAACAAACTCCAAACTTCATTTAAAGGAAAGGAGGGGGAGAAAAATCAACCCAGGTACCGATCCAGTAAAGGCTGTAGCTCCAGAACCTGCAAACTGGTCATCTCCTTCAACTGATAAGGTAGAAAGGCTTTTTTCAGGTTGAAAACAGGTCAAATTTAACTAAACGGCAAAGTGGACAAAGATGTCCGAAATACTATTCCAGCAGACCCATTTATTGTAGAAAACGAGGTGCTAACTGGCTTTGGATTGGGAGAACTCATCACCCGCGACCAGATATCACAAATACATCTAAACTTAAGAAGCGCTTGTAATAACTTCTTCAGCACTGCGTTCCCAAATTGGAGAACCAAAGGAAGCATGAACAAACTGGATTCCATTTGAACAGCTGTCATTAAGACAATGATGACAAACACCATTAAGCCTCCCTCTGAGCGTTGTGGGCATTAGAATTGCAAAATTGAGCTACTGATTATTCTCCAGGGAATAAGGGAGAGACCATGCCGAATCTCCTCTGGGATTCATAGCACATCGTGTGTTAAATAGTCTTTTTTTTCTCAGATTAATTATTCTTGTCCCTCACAAGTTTTCTGATGGATTATTTTTTGACTGTTTAAGACTGAACTCCCAGCTCAGGGCGAGTGATAATCAGTGATTTTGTACTCACATGCATACCGAGAGAAGGAGTTTTAAATTATAATTCCTCTAATCTAGAGTCTTTTGATGACAGTTTGACTCAGAGGCTGCTTGAATCATTCATTAATCTTAAGATTACTGCATCACATGCCCACGTTTTACCAAACCATGTGCATCCTTGCTGTGCCACTTACGGTATGATCAGACTCTCTGGATGTTGGTCGTTTGGTTAATTATCACAGCTGACGCACACAGAGCTGAGGGAGCAGACTAAACTGTTTGCCTGCATTCGGTCCCAGTTCATTTAGCTGCAGCCCGCGGGACTCAAGCTTTTTATTATGAATGAGGCACTTCATTGATGTGCCTCAAAGTCTGAGGCTCATTAGAGCTAAATACTGTGTGCTGGCAGCACCCTCATCCCAGTGACTCCAACAGCAGTTGTGCCATGCCCAAATGCCATGAAACATGGTTGAATGACTGTATGTTTTTACTCATTAACCTAACATTTTGTAAAGCACATGTCTAACAATAACAAATCTACCTAGTCCGTCAGGGTTTTTGTGTCCATTCTAGATGACAATCAAATCATCAGAGCTGAGATTTACATGGAAATGAGAGAGAAGTGTTAACCATTGCCAGCGTTTTTAAGTGTTTTTACTGTTTTTTGAAGAGTCACAGAACACAGGGAGACCTAAGTCTCCTCCCTTTCTAGTTGGCGCATGGGTCCCCAGAAGAGCGAAACAAAGAATGCAAGTCAATGAGGCTAAAAGAGCTATTTTCTAATCCGCTTTGCCTTATGCCCTGGATCACATATGTTGTACTGCAAGTTGAATGAAAAGTAATGATGTGTGTTTTGGAGAAATGGTGTTTTGACCATGCCAGTCACGTACTTTGAGATTTATCAGCTTGTAAACGTTCGTAATTAGCGTGACTACGAATCAGACATCAGCACCAGCAAAACCTGAAAATAATGTTTCCCCCATTCGAAAATAAGCACTTGGTATCAAAATAAACCTTTAAACTTCACGGACATCACATGTGAAATCCATGGCACATAACAAGCGGAATTATTAAATAGTGTTTTTCGCCCCGTTGACTTGCATTCTTTCTTTCGCTCTTCCGGGCACCCTTGGTCTGGAAGTAGACTTAGGCTCCCTGTGATGCTCTATGACCATGTGAACGTCAGAACTATCGAAACAAAAAGTAGACTCACTTCTTACATCAGGAAGAATCAGCGTGTTTCTAGCTTTTTCCGCTCTTTCATAGTCTGTTGTCGAAGTGTGAGCAGCAGTAGCTTTTCTGGTTAGCACCTCGCTTTTTTCACAGCAGCAGCCCAAAATGATTTCCCAATTCATGGATTTTCTGCTTCCTGATCACGTGACGTGTGACATACAGATGAAGATCAGCTTTAGAGCTGCGATGTTTATTCTCAAGATGCAGGGGCTCGTTCCCACGCCAGCCCCGTTAAAAAATGCAAGTCAATGGCAGCGAGAAATTGGATTTAAATTGTTGCCTTTAGTTGTCAGTGGCAGTTATTGAGTTAAACATGTGAAGGCAATGACGAACAAATATTATGTTTTCATCTTTCAGGTAATGGTAGATGTTTAAATGGTTAATGGTGCATATTTTTATAGTGCCTTTTTAGAAACACTCATGGCACTTTAAACACAACAGTCATTCCCATCTACAGTGGGGCAAAAAAGTATTTAGTCAGCCACCGATTGTGCAAGTTCTCCCACTTAAAATGATGACAGAGGTCAGTAATTTTCATCATAGGTACACTTCAACTGTGAGAGACAGAATGTGAAAAAAAATCCATGAATCCACATGGCAGGATTTTTAAAGGATTTATTTGTAAATCTCTGCTATTATTGAATGTAAAACCTTTCACGCCGGTGGTGTTCTGTTGCAAAGTACGTGAGTGTGTAATGAATGGAAGAACCAGGGAAGGGCAGAATTGTTGTGGTTTGGCGAGATAGTTGTGATTGAATCTCAGCTACTTCTTTACCAAGCTGCCAATGAGATCTATTTTAAAATTGAATCAGTTGAACTAATTCAACAATGATTCCTTTCAGAGTTTCTTTGAAATCCATCTTTCTAACGCCACAGACAAAGGCCCAAACATTATGACCCCCTTTTTGCCTTTTGGTGACAGGTGATGATCACACTACCTAAAACACAAACTCATAGTTAAAAATCAAAGAATGTCTCAGCGTTACATTTAATTTCTCTGTAAATGAGTGTCAGTGATGTGTACATCATTCTGTGTGTGCTGAATGTTGATATTGGTCCTAATTATATTGCTTAACTTCACTTGTGTGCAGGGTAATGCAGCTGCTTGCATCGCTGAATCGTGTTACCATTGTTAAGTTTAGTTTGTACAACACTAAGATGCGTTGTACATCTCAAGCAATTGACAGGGTTATTGATTGTCTTTTAGTAGATAACTCCAGGCCAAAGGTCACACTCGCTTGAGCTGCTTTATTATCCATGCTTTAGCCCAAAGCTTACCAATTCTGATTTTGTTTTCTTTAGTTATTCGTTGTACACAGTGGGATGAGGGTTTGTCTTTACCTTTGCCGACATCTTTCAACGTCACTGCCGTCTTTGTCAGAGTAACCGCCAGATGTTGGTGGCGCCACTTCCTTTTATCCGCAGAAAATAACCAGACAGAGAGACGAAACCCTGAACACAAACACGTACAGAAAACCAACACGCACGGACCAATATTTATTATGGACATCTGAACATCCTGCCATACATAAAATGTCAGTGATCAGAACACTTTACCACTGAGCAAGCATAATAACAGAAGAAGAGGAACATAGACTAGAGGACCAACACATACTAAACGCTTTAAAAACCTGCATACCCAACATGGGAAATTAACAAAGGAAAGCAACAAGTAACAACTAAAATAAAACATGAACCAAAACAAAAAACCAGAAAACACGGAGCCAAACAGTGATAACCCTTCCATACATCAAAGGCACAACACACTGTTTATTAAATATAAATTACTGACATTTCATGATTTAAAAGACTGGAAAATCATACAAACCATATCTAAAGCTAATTTAGGGACTCTGCCAACAAACATTCAGGGGATTTTTGAAAAGAGAACTAGTAATTACACGCTGAAAGAAACGGATGTGTTTACAAAACCTAGATTTAGAGCTAAAGTTAAGGAGTGGAATATATCTTTAAACAGTGTTAAATTATGGAATAACCTTAAAAGGGAAATTAAAAGAAACTCTGTCATTTAATATATTCAAAAAATGTACCAAATTGAGCGTACTAAATAATTATGAAAATGTAAATTAAATCAATGATCATGATCGCACTGGAATTTAGAACAGGAAAAAGTTTCAAATGAATCTGTGTGTGTGTCTGACAAATGGTGATTATATATAAATTGATCATTTCTACTGGAAAAGGGGGCAGAAATTATAAAATGTTTTCTCCATTCTGCTCCTTTTCGTTCTAATTTGATTTTTTTGTTATGTATTTCTTATTGTTGATGTTTTTATTTTGAATGAAATAAATGATGAAAAAAATAACAGCAATGAAAATACACAACATAAACACACCAACAAAACCATGTATGACCGTTAGGAACAGACTGGTACACCCAAAAGACAAGACATCATCAGCACAAAAATGTGGAGTCGTATATGAAATCCCATGCATACTCTGTAACACAACACACATAGAAGGTACCGGACACCAACTCAACACATGAACAATAGAACATAGAAATATTGCAGAGGCTTCCAGACGTTCTAGCCACTGACCCACAAATATGCTCTAGTAAAAACCAAAACATTCAAAAACTTCTCAAAAGTCACAGGTTGAATGTTTTGGGAGTAATGCATTACATAAGTAACTAGTTATGAAACTACATTCCTTGTATCAGGAACAAAGTAACATTGCACATTACTTTCAAAAAGTCTGCCAATGAATTAGTTGCTTCAATGTGACCTGAGTTGCAAGCACATTCAAAATGGTTTGCATTGATGTACATATGAAAAAACACCAACTCCTCTCCCCCCAAATGAACTGCTGACAGACCAAATAAAGTTGGATACAGTTGTGTGACAGTATTAATGTTCATAGAGGGTTTTGTAGCCAGCTGCCGGATGGTGCGTGATGGGCCAAGGGAGCTACGCAGTTAATACTCCAGCTAACTGGGTTGTACATGTGATGAACTACAAAACAATCACAAGGAATATTAATGCTGCTCCTTTTTTCATGACAGATACTGTAGAAGAGTCATCATGTACTTCCTGTAGTTTGCATTTAACTTTTTTAAAGAAATTAGTCAACTAATAAATATTAAGCATACAAAATACTAGTTAAGCATAGCTTATTGCACCAGGATGAAGCTGCTCTAATATACCCATCATTAGCTTCTAGTTTAAACTGTGATCTGTTACGTGACATCTAAAATAAAGACAAGATGATAGCTTATCAAACAACAGGGGCCTCACGGCCGTTACCAACTTGTTACAAATTGCCACAGTCAGAATGTTTGTTTGCCAAGGTGTACATGTTGGCTTTGTAACAAATATGTCCATTGAAGAGGAGCACTTTTTTAAACACTGTACCATAGCAGGATACAATAAATCATTAACGTTTTTTTTTTTTTTTTTTGTTTTTTTTTGTTTGTTTTTTAATCGTGTCCTGTCTGGCTGTGAAGCAAATAGAATTGATGTCTGAATGCTGGTAACAAGCCTTACAGATTTACTCTCAGGTGGATCATCAAAGCGTCTGCTTTTAATGTCACGCCTGATACTTCAAACTTTATTGTTATTGTTTTTGAATGCTTTGTAATTCTGACCAGACACGGAGACAGAGGTGAAAGAGAAAGGAAAAGACAAAAAGTGGGGGGGGGGGGGGGGGGGGTCCAGAAAAATAAACAATAATGAACAAGAGTCTGCTTCTAGACCTGCGGAAAGAGAAAGAGGATAAAAAATGGGACACACAACAATACATCAGGAGCAAGCTATCACTGCGTCAGCCTGATGATGAAATATAAAATCAACATTGTTTAACTGAACAATCACACGATAGTAAATAACAGTGCATTTAGTGGCAACGACAGCCTTAAAACATGTGTTGAACGTGCCCATGTCCATACTTATGAGAGCACCATGTGAGCACCTGTGTGTGTACACGCGCTTGTTTATGTAAGGTTTCTCTATAGGAGCGTCCAATAGAGTGTGAGGGACCACAGATCCGCCCCCCCAAAGATGTGTAGGAGACGGGGGGAGCTCCAAGTCCCAGAGATCCAGGCGCTGCCCCAGAACACAGGAACCCCAAGGAAACTGCAACCAGAAAGGCCCCCGCCCCCCTCGAGAGGCACAGAGGATCGGCCCGGGGGTCCACAACCAGCAGCCGGCAGAGTCCCAGGAGATATCAGCGGCAAGCCCACAGGCCCGCCCGCAGCCTCCCACCCCCTAGCCGGCCGAGCCCGGGACCCAGCGACCCGGGACCCAGGGGCGACCACCCCCGCCGGGGACCCAGCAGAGCCCAGGGACCCAGACCCCACCAGACAGCCAGCGGGATTGATCAGGCAGACGCCAAAAATCTTTAACCCCCTGACCAGGGAGCCACGAACACTCAGGCAGACCAAGGCACCACACCCCACACCAGGTGTGGCAGGGGGAGGGGAGACGAAGATCTATATCATCAAAGGAGGTCTCAGGAGAGGGGAGGAGTCAAAGGCCCCACCTGACATATACAGTCATACACAAACACAGTCACACACTACCTCCCTCATGCTCACACATACACATACAACCAAAGACAACCAAGACAAAAATGCACGCCGGACACCCACTCATGCTCCTCATACACACCCTACTCACTCTGGTCCCGGTACTGCTGCACATGGGGTACAACCATCACCGGTAACCAGAGTTTGACCCTTTCTGCTGGGGTGCTGATGAGCAGGCTCCCCCGCCCAACGCTGAGCACAGCAACCCACCACCCCAGACCCCAACCAGACGGCCAGATCTCCCTCCTAGCCTCCATCCCCAGGAAGCCAAGCAACAACAGAGGTGTGCTAAGACCCCTAGTCTCCCTCCGCCTTCTCCATTATAGTGTTGTGTGTTGATGAGGTGTATTCCATGGCTGTGGTGAGCGGGCAGTGCAGGCATTGTCTGGCCTATGCCAGCGGATGCCACCGCACCACCCCACTTGCACCCACAGCCCTCGGTGTCTAAGTGCAGTTTAAAATTGGAAGTGGGCACAGGCACTCGGGAGGAGGCTGAGAAATCCCCCTGCCAATTGCTGTTGAATGTGCTCACTCCCAAGGCCCTAAGTGTGTGTTTGCATGGAATGTCATCGGTGGAAGTGTATAATGTGCAAAATAAAATTGGGGGGCAGGTTGCCACAGGAATGCGGAAATGGGGTCCATACCCGCACTCCCTGACTTGTCCACCCCCCAAGGTCCTATGTGCATGTTTGTGCGATGATGTGAGGGAGCAGGAGGAGAGAAATATGCGGGCATGGGGAGGAATGGCTGGTTGGGCTTAGCTCTCCAGGGAGCCAGCACCCCCACTGGCCCCAATAGGCACCTCTGTTGTCAATATGCCACCCAGGGCATGGAGACCCCAGCCCATTCTGCCAGGGCCCAAAGCAGCAGCATTACAGGGCCCCACGGAGTCCGAGGGCACCAACCAAGCCCCACCCCAGCAGAATATCTATGCCCATCCCTGCATTTGGACAACTTCCAGAATATATAAGACATAGAACATTCAGGTAAGGTTGGGTCCTCCCCCTCCTGGGCCTCCCCCTCCCCTATGATGGAACAGCAGAGGAGCCAAGGTCTACCCAAGGCCCCTGAACCCGGGTCAGGCACTGCTGCATGTTCCTGCCTTCTTCCCGGCAGCATACATATCAGAACCCGACCCCCCAGGCCCCCACCCAGACCCGCCCAGGGGCAATGCAGCTGCCAGGCAGTGACCCATGGCTGCCGCCAAGACCTCCAAGGGGCCCCACTCACAACCTCCAGTAGTCCACCACCCGAGGCAACCCAAGCACCTCCAGAGGGGGGCAACGGCCCCCCAGTCCCAGACACCCCCCAGTGAACCCACCTCCAGGGAACATCCAGATACTCCAAACTCAGACCCTCCCATCCCACAGGACAACATCAACGGTCCCCCATCATCGCTATGTGATGGAACCAATCAAAGGAGCCCAGAGAGAGTCATCTGAAGTGGAAGCAGAGGCTAAATCAAGTGTAATATGATCTAACAAAAGATTTCTATACAGGTTAATGCAGAGAGTTTCTCTACTTTTCCAATTCAAGAGGATAGTTTTCTTAGCGATTCATATGGCAGTCAGAACCACGTGAACCAAAGATGTTTCAACCGGGACATTGTCCAGGTTTCCCAGTAAACAAAGAGAGGGGGAAGTTGGGAAATGACATTTCAGACATTTTGACTACCCCAAAATTCCTGGACAGGTGGGCAGGACCACAGTGTGTGAATGTAATTGTCAGGAATGTTGTTTGTGCAGTGTGTACATGTGTCAGACGACACAAACCCCATCTTGAACACAGTGTACTCTGTGTAGAATTTTGTACTGAATTAATTGTAAATTGGGGTGTCTGATCATTTTAAAAGTTTTTAAACAAGTTTGGGACCAGAAGTTCTGGTCAAAGCTGACTGATAGATCCACCTCCCATTTTTCAATAGGGATTGCAATTTTATCGTCTATTTTGGACAGTGTCTTATATACTTTAGACAGTAGTTTGGGGGGTTTGAGATTATAGAAGTCAACCCTTGGTTTTGTTTGACTACAGATTTAATTTGAAGATATTCTAAAAAGGTATTCTTATCCATTCCAAATTGGGAGACTATTCGATTAAATGGGATGAAGTCCAATCCTTCATATATGTGTTCCAGGTATGGATTCCTTTTTTTTTTCCAGTCCGGAAGGTTCATCGTTTGGTAATTTTGCAAAATATCAGGATTATTCCAGATAGGTGTGCGTCTGCAATCAATCAATCAATCAAACCTTTATTTATAAAGCGCCTTCCGCAACCCTGTCAGGAAGCCCAAAGCGCGTCTGCATGGTACTAGTGAAGACTCTTTCATTTTTAGATACTCCCACCATGCTGTCAGAGAGGTGCTGATACTAATACTTTTGAAGCCTTCATGTTTTCTTATGCTTGAGCTAATAGATGGTAAGTCTGAAAGCTCTATCGTGTTGCAAAGTGTCTGTTCTATGTCTAACCAGGACTCATCTAGTGGGTTGTCTTGCAATCATTTTGGTATATATTGCAGCCTGTTGGCTAAGAAATAATAATAAAAGTTTGGTAAATCCAGTCCTCCTCTGTCTTTGGTCTTCTGAACTGTTTTTGAGCTAATTCGTGGAGGTTTATCCTGCCAAAGGAATTTTGTAATTGAGGAGTCCAGAGATTTAAGCCAGTCAGCTGGTGGTTTGTTTGGGATCATCGAGAATAAGTAATTTATTCTGGGTAAGACCATCATTTTAATTGTAGCAACCCTCCCCATGAGTGATATCGGTAAGCATTTCCATCTAGCAAGATCATCTTCCACTTTCTTTAAAAGTGGGATGTAGTTTAGTTTGGTTAGATCTGCTAACTTGGGAGAGATATTAATTCCCAGGTATGTGATATTCCCTGACTCCAATTGTGTATTAAGCAAATTGACAAATGAGAAATTAATTGGTAGAACTGTGGATTTTAACCAGTTTATAGAGTAATCTGATACTCTTGAAAAAGAGTTTATCAGTTCTATTGCTTGGGAGAGAGAGGATTGAGAATTCTGGAGAAAGAGTAAAACATCATCTGCATAAAGACTGATCTTATGTTCTATTTTCTTACACTATATCCCTTTAATATCTGTTGTTTGCCTAATTGCTGCCGCTAGTGGTTCGATAAAGATAGCAGACAGTGAGGGAGAGAGTGGGCATCCCTGCCTGGTCCCCCTATGAAGACAGAAGCTAGCTGATATTTGGTCATTCGTCCTGACACGTGCTGTTGGTGAACTGTATAATGTTTGTAGCCAGTTTATGAAGAAGTTCCCAAAACCAAATTTATGTAAAGTTGCAAATAAGAACTTCCAGTTAACTCTATCAAAAGCCTTTCTGCATCTAGAGATAATATACTAGTTTCTATGTTTCTACTGTAAGAGAAATCTATCAAATTAAGTAATCTGCGTGAATTTGTGAGCGATTGTCTACCCTTAATGAAACCAGTTTGGTCAGGGTGTATTATGAAGGGGGTTACCTTCTCTAATCTTTTTGCCAGGGCTTTACAAATTATTTTGAGATCAACATTAATAAGAGAAATTGGGCGATAACTGGTAGGAAATGCAGGGTCTTTGCCTGGTTTTAACAAGAGACTAATATTGGCTGAGTTCATGGTTGGCTGTAATCTGCCACTCTCTTCGATTTCCCTCACCATTCTGAAAAATATTGGAGCCAGAATGATCCAGAATTCTTTGTAGAACTCTACTGGGAACCCGTCTGGACCTGGAGCTTTCCTATTCGTCATGGATTTAAGGGCTTCCTGGAGCTCCGCTGATGTTAGTGGCGAGTCCAGGACTGTAACTTGGCTGTCTGATAATTTAGGAAGTGTTATCCTGTCAAGGAACTCATTGATCTCATTATCTGATGGGTTTATCTGTGGTGAGTACAAAGTTTGGTAAAAGTCTCTGAAAGTGTTGTTTATGCTTTCAGGGTCATAAACTATATTCCCGGTTGAGTCTTTAACAGCAGATATGGTAGTTTTCTCTTTATTTATTTTTAACTGGCTAGCTAAGAATTTACCTGATTTATTACTATGTTCAAAGTTTTCTATTCGTAGTCTTTGTGCTAAAAATTGTGTCTTTTTGTCAATAATTCCATAAAGTTCTAATTTAGCTTTACGTAATTTGCTCATTAATGGGCTCGACACACGGGAGGCGACAAACGACCGCGATCAGTGAAATTTGTCGCTGTCGCTTTTATTACCTGTCACACGGGAGGCGATCCGCGGCAGCGGCCAGCGGCAAAGCCGTCTACGCGTTCTGTTCCATGGCGAAATCGAAACTTCCGTTGTTTTGTTTGGCTGTGTCAGGTTGGAGGTAATTAAGGTTATTTAAGCGGTTCAGAGTTAATAAAGTGGTAGATATGATGTTTCACAAGGTGCTGCTAGAGTTATGTGAAATCTTACTTGTGGTTTTACTATAAAACATAATAATAATCAACTTCTCCTCCATGTTTGCTCGGAGAAGTGCGGAGCATCCTGTCCGCTCATTGGTCAGTGAATGAAACCTCCGTTGATTGGTCCTCGCCCGAGCGACAGCGATGAAAAGTTGAAAATGTTTCAACTTTCTGGGATTGCGTCGCTGTGTCGCACGTGCACGACACGTGCACGAGTGCAAACTTTCACACGCACGTTTTTCGCTTGGTAGGAGAGAGACCCGCGATTATCGCTTTGTCGCACATGTCTCAGGAGGAGAGGCGATGTCGCCTCCCATGTGTCGAGCCCATTACTCTTCTCCTGTGGATGCCTCTAAAGACTTAGTGATTTCTTCTAACTCCTGAATACGTTTGTTTTCAGTTTTTTTCTTATGTGATGAGAAAGAGATATTTTACCTCTCATCACTGCCTTTCCTGCCTCCCAGAGAATAGATGCTGATGTTCCAGGCAGGTCATTATGTTCTAAATATGAAGCCCACTCCTTTTTAAAAAAATTCTATAAAACCTTCATCTTTAAGCAGTGATGTATTAAACCTCCAGTTTTTGCTTGGTGGGATTGTCTTCTTGTTTACCAGAGTTAAAGAAACCGGAGCATGTCTGACATGTCAGCCAACAATGAGCTGCTGACTAGAAAATAATCCAAACATGATTGAGAGTGATGGATGTGTGAGAAAAAAGTATACTCTCTACGGTTAGGATGAAGAGATCGCCATGCATCACAAAGCCCATAATCACTCATGTACTGTTTAACTATGTTAGTGGATTGCCAATTGCGCTGAATCCCAGCTGTACTGAGCCTGTCTGTTAAGGAATTCATCCAAAATTTAAAATCGCCTCCAAGTATAAGTGGACAGTCCAAGTGTTCGGAGAGTACAGAGAAAAAATTATGAAAGAATGGAGGGTCATCAATATTTGGACAGTATATGCTGACGATACATAAGCTTTGATTCTGTATAGATATTTTTAACATTATAAATCTACCCTCTGGATCAGAGACTGTGTCCAATACTGTGAAATTGATGTTTTTGTGTATTAAAATAGCTACACCTCTTTGCCTAGAGTTATAGCAGGCAGAGAACATGCTGGGAAACTCAGGTGTTTTAAGTTCATCTGCAGATGTGGCCAATCTATGAGTCTCTTGTAATAATATTACATCTGCTTGCATTCTCTTTAGCTGATCAAAAAAATTGTATCTCTTCTCTCTAAAGCCTGCTCCATGTACGTTCCATGAGACAAACCTTAGTGCACCCATAGATGTGTGTGAGTAGCTATACTATGACGCCTTCATGTGTATAAGATAAAATAAGTAATTAAATGCATACATTAATCTTACAGTAAATAATAGAGAGTAAATAATAAGGGTATTATTATAATCATCATTATCATTTGCAACATTAAATATAATAACAATAATAGTAGCAAAAAAATCAACAATAATAATATTTTTTCCTACAACATTAATATAAAAATATTAATGCTGATGATGATAAAGTATAAATAAATAATAATAATAAACAAATACAATAATAATAATAATAATTATAATAATAATAATAATTATAACAATAACAAGACAAGCCCAACAGTATTTTGATTGTGCAATGAAACGCCTTAGGCTACTTATCCGTGTGACTGCGTATGGAGTCTATATGTGTGCGTGTGTGTGTGTGCGCGTGTGTGTGTGTGTGTGTGTGTGTGTGTGTGTGTGTGTGTGTGTGTGTGTGTGTGTGTGTGTGTGTGTATGTGTGTGTGTGTGTGTATGTGTGTGTGTGTGTGTGTGTGTGTGTGTATGTGTGTGTGCGCTCAAGTTGTGTGCTGCAGTGTGGAAAGGGAAAAAAATTGTGCCGTGCAGATGTAAAGACCTAGAAGCAGATTAAAAAAAAGAGAAAGAAAGGAATTATAAAGGTAAAAAAGAAGAAAGAAAATAAAAAGTGTTGTGGGTTTGAGGTGTTGAGGGAACAGGTGAACATCATTAACGTTTGTAACGCTACAGCTATAAATTCAAGTAACTCCTGTTGATGTTAGCAGCCAACAAGATGTGATTATCTTATACAGGTGTTACGTCCCCGACAGGAGGTGTTAAAATGTGAAGGGGGGTAGTATAAGAAACCTGAAAGTGTGTTTAATATTGGTTTAATTGTTATAAAAGGTTCTAAAAACAAGTAAGCATTATTAAAATAATGCCAAACAAAAACCAAGACTAAAAGGTTAACATTTAAAGGACGAATTATCAACATTAAAACACCTGGTTAAAACTTTGTTAAAAGTTTTACTGAAACTGAAGGAGTTTTTAACAAATCCCAAAGTTGATAATAAAAACCAACGCACTACAAAAACACTGAGTGTCTTGAAATCCCAAAGTCGGTGAACTACGATGTTAACCTTAAAAACAATACATAAACCAAAACGATCACATAGATCTTCTGAAACACATAAAAACTGCTGCCCCCGAGACTGCTGAAGGCACAGCCTTTTTATTTCAGGTGTTGGTCATAAGAGGGATTCGTCTCAGTTGTCCTCTTCAGCAGCCTGGAAGAGAGGGGGGTGGGGGTGGGGTAGGGGGGGTTGGGCTAATCACTGGGATCCTGCACCTGAAGAGGCCAGGCTGGTGGCCATAACAACAGGCGACTGCCCCTCTTCGTTCTCCGCCACGGCGTGCTTCCTTTTAAGGCGGTGGTTGTCACTTCTGGTCCAGCATGTTTAAAGTTTAACTAAAATGCCGTCGACTATAACATCTATTATCGACTATTTCACTTATCGATATCATTGTGATGAATCGATTGATTGTGGCAGCACTAATTACGTCATTTCTGTAATTACGCATCTATACATGTTGCCTAAAAATAATAAGAAAAAAAAACAAAAATCCCAACTAAATATCCCAACAACAACAAAAACGTTTTCAATAAAAATGTGCTTGCAAAAACACTTCCTTCAATTATAAACATGAAGTAGAAAAACTTCCAAATGAAAATAAATCACTTGTGTTATGACAGAGTTACTGAAACAAGCTGCCAACCTGCACGGTGCTTTTCTAGAACAACTGTTATTCCAAAAGGGCAATAAGATAAGGGCGGACTGAGCCTTTACCCGACACATACTGAGTCACATTTTCACAGCTATCAATTTGTCTTCAGCTTGACTCAAAACTGTCAATAACTTCTTTTGTCAAGGTAAACAAGGAGTTACACCTCACATGCCTTGTTGCTTTAATTTGAATAATTTGGCATCATAATTGAACGCAGATGTTTTTCTTTCATTCTTGTAATAAAGTGACAAAATAGAATGAAATGAGCTGAATCTGTACATCATTTCCTGACTCACTGCTTCCCTGCTTTGTGTTGATTGATTCAAAGCCACTTTAAATTCAATGTTCAGATGGAAATTTGGAAAATCACTTGTTCCTAATGCATGTGGTGGTGCGTGTCTCCGTGTGGTCATGATGAGAGGAATAAAAAAGGAGGAGGATATCAATGAAAGCACAGTTCGTGCACAACTCCATCCTGGGGCTTGTTAACATCGTTTTATGTGAGCTGTGTCACTGTTCTTCTCCTCCTTCAGCTGACTCATTGACCCGTTCTTAATTATGTAACAATTACAGTTTAAAAATAGTCTGTCGCCACAGTCGCCATGCCGCCATTATTAGCATTAGTCCAGTCTACTGTGCTTAGGTCATTCATATCACAGGATTAGGGCCCACCACAATGAGATTACCAAAGACCTCTCTTTGAAATTCAGCCTTTCACACACTCTGAGATTTATACTGTAGATTCCAGTTCAACACACAGTGATTTAAAACACCTCAAACTCTGCAGCTGGAAACTAGATCCATCTGCCATTATGTTTTCTTGCACCATTTTGGCTGCACCAACCTTGATTTGTCACTATGCAGTGTAGGACCGAAAAACGTGGTCATGCTCGACAAACTTTAGATGTATGATTACACCGACAGGTCGTGCACGAAAGGAGAGAAACTCACAAAGGAGCAGCCGCCTCACTGAAGGTCATCGGTTCTCTGATCTGTCAGGGTGAATGTGCAACGCTAAGCTTACAGGAATGTGTTAGGTCTTTTTTTAAAGGAGCATACAAAATAAACAAAAACCGTAATACCTTCACAGAAATATCAAAATTTCAGATAAAGAAGCGTAAAACCGTTTGTTAATGTTAGGTAATTTTGTCTCGCAGCACATAGGTCAGTATCTATTTATGTCTGAGTCCTTTCTCACCCTCAGCCTCCCCCTTTCTCACACTCATCACTCTGAGCAATGCTAACCTCCACATCTGCCCAACGTCACAGGCTGGCGAGCGGGGAGGCTGAGGGACGAAGGGAGAGAAAGAATCAGAAGGGTGAAAATGAGCTGCTCGAAACAGCGAGGTGACAGAGAGGGGAGAGAGAGAGAGACTGTTCCAGCTGTGACCTGCACATCCCCTATATCACACACACACACACACACACACACACACACACACACACACACACACACACACACACACACACACACACACACACACACACACACACACACACACACGCCTGCTGGCTTTCCCCTGCTAAGAATTGGAACAGACTCATTTCACACACATCCATTAATCCCTGGTACTATTATCCTCACACTGATTTGATCATGTCAAGCTCTCTCTCTCTCTCTCTCTCTCTCTCTCTCTCTCTCTCTCTCTCTCTCTCTCTCTCTCTCTCTCTCTCTCTCTCTCTCTTCCCCTCCTCCTCCTCTCTCTCTGCTTCTTTCATCCATTGAGGCACCCATTTGGTTTAAAAACCTTCAATTTTTCATTGCTTCATCCTCCACAGCTCACCTCACTGCCCGTGTGTGCTTGCTCTGGGCTTTGTGACGCAAAAGCCTCCTTTCACATGGCAGCTCTCCTCCGCAGTCTCCCCCGCATCAAAACAACTTCACTGCAAAATGCCATGGTTCTTTGTCTCACTCTGA
>NC_091748.1:40061706-40064206 GCF_043380555.1 Nothobranchius furzeri | reverse complement strand
TGAACCAACAACCCAAATAAAAGTAAAACACAAATCCATCCATCAACATCAAATTAATACTCTTCAAAAATGTTTTTACTGATAAGTTTTTTAAGAACTGAAAGAGAAGTTGCTAATTTTAATTCTATTTTAGCCTCATTCCAAAATTTTACTCCCATTACAGAGATACATCTCCTTTTCATGCCCTTTTTGGCTTTTTGTAGAACAAACATACATACACCTCTTAAATCATATTTACTTTCCCTCTTTACAAAGAACATTAGTATATTTTTTGGCAGAGCTGTTAATTTTACTCTAAACATAAATTGCATTATTTTATAATAATATAGATCTTCTAATTTCATAATCTGTGATTTTAAAAACAACGGGTCAGTATGAGCATAATAATTGCTCTTGTTCATAACTCGAATAGATTTCTTTTGTATAGTTTTTATTTCATGTATATATGTTTTAAAAGTTGAACCCCATATTTCTATACAATATGCCATGTATGGTTGTATTAGTGAACAGTATATTAGACGTAAGGCCTTATGGTTTAGTATGTCCTTCAGCTTATATAATAGACCCAAAGATTTGGCAATTTTTCCTTTTATGTAATTTAAATGATGCTTCCAGGATAAGTTAGAGTCAATCACAACACCAAGAAATTTTATTTCAGACACTCTTTCAATTTCAGTATCTGAAATTGTTAATTTAAAGTCCCCATTTTTTACCTTCTTATTTCCAAAAATCATAAATTTAGTCTTTTTTATATTCAGTGATAGTTTATTTACATCAAACCAAGATTTGAGGATATTTAACTCTTTTTCGGCCTTCTTTAAAAGTTCTTTTATATCTTTACCTGAACAAACTAAAGTTGTATCATCTGCAAACATTATAAATTTGAAAAAATCTGCCACGTTACATATGTCATTTATATATAAAGTAAATAATATAGGACCTATTACTGAACCTTGTGGAACTCCACAACTTATTTCTCTAAATCCAGATTTTATATCTTTAATTTGTACATACTGTTGTCTGTCTTGTAAGTAACTCTCTATCCAGGACTTCGCTATTCCTCGTAGGCCATAATTTTCCATCTTTTTCAATAATCTCCTGTGGTCAATGGTGTCAAAAGCCTTCTTTAAATCAACAAATATGCTAATAGAGAGTTCTTCGCTTTCACTTGCTTGGGCTATTTCTTCTACCATCTGCATTATCGCATAGGTAGTGGTTCTGTTTTTTCTAAATCCATATTGACTGTCACTTAATAATTTATTTTTAGTAATATATACGTCTAGCTGGTTCACAAATAATTTCTCGAGTATTTTTGAAAATTGTGGTATAATTGCTATTGGCCTATAGTTTTCCATAGAATGCTTATTTCCAGTTTTAAATGTTGGGATCACTTTTGTTATCTTCATAGTTTTAGGAAAATGACCTTTATGTAGTGATAGGTTATATATATATGTCAATGGTCTCACAATAGAGAATATAACTTCTTTTATAATTCCCATATCAATTTCATTTATATCTGTGGATTTTTTGTTTTTAAATTTTCTTACTGTATTCACAACGTCAGTCTCACTTATCTCATGTAGAAACATTGAGTTGATATTACTATTTATCAGATTATTAAATGTATCTGCATCAGGTGGGACTGCTATCTCATTTGCTAATGAGGGCCCGACGCTTACAAAAAATTTGTTAAATTCTTCCACTTTATTTATTAGATCATTTACTTTATGATTTGAACTATTTAGAAAGTAGTTTGGCCATTCCGAAGTTGTCATCCTTTTTTGAATTATATTATTTAATATTTTCCATGTCCCACGAGTATCGTTTCTGTTTTTATCTAAAATTTCATCATAATATTGCTTCTTTCTGATCCTAATAGCTGTAGTTAATTTATTCTTATATTTTTTGTAATTGTCTTCATTTTCACTTGTCCTATGTTTGATGAATTTTTCATATAATACCATTTTCTTTTTACATGCCTTTAACAGACCTTCTGTCATCCACAGCTTTCTTTTATAATTTTTCTTTGTCTTATATTGTATAATAGGGCAATTTTTATTATATACCTCTAAGAATATTGACAGAAATGTATCATATGCTTGGTTTGTATCGTCTACATACACCTGAGCCCAACTGTAATTCAAGAGTTCTGCTTTGAAAGCCTCAATTCTTTCAGCTGTCTTACATCTCACCAATATAGTGGAATCATCATCCTCCTTATGTAGGGGTCTAAAAATGTCCATATTTGAAATTGTAAAAACAGGAAGGTGGTCACTAATATCATTTATTAGCAAACCACTTGTTGATTGACCATAAACATTTGTAAATATATTATCAATTAATGTGGCACTATCTTTAGTTATCCTACTTGGCCTATCAATCATAGGCCAGAGACCAAAATTAAACATCATATTCAAAAAATCTAAGGTTAACTTATGTTCCTCCCATTTGATCAAGTCAATATTAAAATCACCACAAACAAATACATGTTTCTTAGCAC
>NC_091748.1:40039206-40054206 GCF_043380555.1 Nothobranchius furzeri | reverse complement strand
ATCTTTTTAATCTGTTTCATTAGTAACTTGGTGTCTGACTGCAGCTGTAGACTAAATTAAGCTGGATTTTTCAATAAGCTAAAATAGTTTGTAAAATACAACATGTGTGTAAAGTTTAAGCAAACGTGTGAAAGTTTCATTGCGAGCATGTCTGTCTCAGTGCTGTGAGCCCAGGCTACATTAGAGCCATCATGATGCTTCACATCAAAGGCTGATTTATCCACCGGTGGCTGGCTTACGAGCAGAGCAGCCGCTGTGACTGGTGCAGTAAGGACAATGGCCAGAGCACCACAACAAAAACATAGAGAGAGGAGCTCTGCGTGGCGAAAAATCAATGCAGTGTAGAAATAGAACAGCAGCACTGCCAAGGGACACTGGCAGAAAGTAATTCTGGACAACCTCACCTTGTAGCGCCAGCCCCCTAAAAATACTGAATTTCTCTAGCAACAGACACATCGGACACAAAGGAATGCTACTTTAATAATTATACATTTAATAGTGTTCAAAAGTTTCCATACAGGAAAGCTCTGTTTAATTTTAACCAAACACCATTTATATAAACAAATAAACGTAGTATCGCACTAACGGGGTTTTAGAAACCCCGTGGAGGTTCTGAGGCTGTTTAGGATAGAGAGAGCAGAGGAGGGATTGTGAATATCTGTTATTTAGTTCTTCCAAAATGATGTTTGCTTTCAGAATCACTAAGTAAAACAGCCCCTTAGTCCTCTAGGTTTTTCCTGACTTTTATTTTCATGCTGCTGGTTCCTGTGGATCCAGATAACGGCTGAGTGGAGTGACTGTCTAATAAAAGGATGAGAGGATTACATTTGTAATGAATGAGTCCATCTGTTCACATTCTTGTAAGTCCCGGTCATCTGGACTGTTGCATCATAAGCCCGTTTTAATCACTCCAAAATACAGCAAAATGATTGAAGCCGGACAAACACCAGCTCCCCGACAGATCTTTTTCTTTTCATCGTGAGCTGCAGCCTGACTCCCTGTTACGTCAGCGTTACTTACTTTATGAAAGATGGGCAGCTTGGGAATTGCAGGGCATGAAATGACATTTTTCAGGTGAGGGTTTTCCTGATAGGAGATGACGTTAAGGTGCTGCAGGGAAGCGGTCTCCTCACGGATCCTGATACAAAAGTCATAAAAGAGACACTGTGGATGCTCTCCACCTGCCATCTATTCTCAGAGGACTGAAATGAGTTTTCACAGTTTACTTTATGTATGTTTTTAAAGCTGGAAGGTCATTCTGGGACATGCCAGGGGCTTGAATAAACCAACTTGTTGTTCTTGTTGCTAAAATCTTAAAGAACATAAACATATTTATGTTTATGAAGTCATTTGTTATACCGTTCCAGATCAGAGGACGTTTCTACAAGCCGTCTTTGGTTACAGTTCCCACAGCCAATCAGGCTAATGCGTCCTACCGAAGGCTTCCTCTGAGTGACATATGCGCTTGGCAGGAATCGCTGGTAGCTTCCAGCACTGGACCGGGATAATGAGACTGTCCCGCTGTCAAGCATCTGTGTCTCTGCTCCAGTTTTCCTTTGACACAAACTTCTGTTCATCATCACACACTCATTCGGACTTGTGTAAAGGGTCACATGACAGACTACATCCACCTAGGGGGCGGGACTCTTGTTTGAACTTGAATGTGTAACTGGGAGGTGCTGAATTTGTGTTTCGAGATAAAGTTTTAGAAGTTTGGCAGGTGTTATCTTTATGCTATCCACCTCTCCTATCACCACTACAACTCTTGAAAAAGACTGAATGAGACACACCGCTCATCTCTAATCCCCCCCCCCTCCTCTTTTTGTCTCCGGGCTCCTGATTGTGCATTCCGCTAATTCCCTGTTCCTGTCGTCCAATCGTGTACAAATATCTCCCTGTTTTTATTGCAACCTGGCTTGTTGTCAGTGTGACATTCGACAAATAGCGTAGCAAATGACACCATCCATCCCTTGCACGTTGAATGATGATATTCACATCACCGTTTACTGCTTACAGAGCCGCTGTCAGACACACACACACACACACACACACACACACACACACACACACACACACACACACACACACACGACACACACACACGAGTAATGCACTCTACCCAGTTCAAAATAAGAGCACCTTTTGATACTAATGACTTATTGAATAAATCGCTGTCACTTTCTCTTCTATTGCCAGAACTTGGAACATGAAAATCGACTGGCCTACTTTAACAACATGACTTTTAGCGTAGATTAGAAATGATAAAGCCAGTATTTCTGCGTGTCCTGTCTCAGCTCCAGACTGAGGTGTTCTGAAGATGGCAACAAGCCAGCAGAGTCATGGCAGAGACTAATCGATAGGGCTCTGTCTGATGCGTGGCATTTCTCTCTGTGTGTGTGTGTGTGTGTGTGTGTGTGTGTGTGTGTGTGTGTGTGTGTGTGTGTGTGTGTGTGTGCGTGTGTGTGTGTGTGTGTGTGTGTGTGTGTGTGTGTGTGTGTGTGTGTGTGTGTGTGTGTGTGTGTGAGGGAAGCCACATCCTATTACAGCTATGAGAGAACGGCGAGGAAAACAGTGTTGGACAGGAGCACTCGTGTATTTCAGATGCCATTCTGAATTAGGCTGGAAGCTGAAGGTTAGCTGGAGAACTTCAAAGCATTCGTCTCAGAGGATGAATTGGTGAGACAAAATAAAATACTATTTTTGTGTAAAAAAAAATAGAAGAAAACCTTTTAAAAAGCTGATCAGTTGTGGTCCAGGAGTAAACTTGGCCTAAAGCACATAAACGTGGAATTTCTTGCGTCTGATTTTAAGAAATGAGAAGTTTGGTCCCACTCCTATTTTCAGAATAGATTTGAATCAGCCCCAGACCATCACATCACCACCACCGTGTTGGACTGTGTGATGCTGTTTTTCAAACATGCACTTTTAGGATTTATATTTGGGGGGGGGGGGGGGGGGGGGGGGGGGGGGGGGCTTCGCTAATACACAAGTAAATAAAGGTTTTACCTTTTTTCTGACAAGTTTCACTGGCGCCTTTGTCAGAGCTTTCACTAATGTTGGTGGTGTTCTCCATTTATCTGCAGACAGCAGAGGATGATATCGTCCTCCTGCCCGCTCCTTCTCCATTGATCAACATGTCCCATGAGTGCTTTTTTGATCCTTCTTTTGCGTTTATGTTCTGTGTTTAGGATCTGTGTGCTGTCCCAGTTCATTATATGATTTTCTCTTGTACTGTAGTCTGTTACGGCCGAATTTTCTTTTGTACTTTCTGCATCTTATTTTGCTGTTCTTGTGTGCCTTTGACCAACCCCACCAACTTCAATGAAAGGTCTAACAAAGGCACCAGTGAGAGCCAGAATGTGTCAGAAATAAATGGGAAAATTAGCTAAATTAGAACTTCATGGAATTATTGACAAAAAGACACAATTTTTAGCACAAAGACTACGAATAGAAAACTTTGAACATAGTAATAAATCAGGTAAATTCTTAGCTAGCCAATTAAAAATAAATAAAGAGAAAACTACCATATCTGCTGTTAAAGACTCAACCGGGAATATAGTTTATGATCCTGAAAGAATAAACAACACCTTCAGAGACTTTTACCAAACGTTGTACTCACCACAGATAAACCCATCAGATAATGAGATCAATGAGTTCCTTGACAGGATAACACTTCCTAAATTATCAGACAGCCAAGTTACAGTCCTGGACTCCCCACTAACATCAGCGGAGCTCCAGGAAGCCCTTAAATCCATGACGAATAGGAAAGCTCCAGGTCCAGACGTTTTCCCAGTAGAGTTCTACAAAGAATTCTGGATCATTCTGGCTCCAACATTTTTCAGAATGGTGAGGGAAATCGAAGAGAGTGGCAGATTACAGCCAAACATGAATTCAGCCAATATTAGTCTCTTGTTAAAACCAGGCAAAGACCCGGCATTTCCTACCAGCTATCGCCCAATTTCTCTTATTAATGTTGATCTCAAAATAATTTGTAAAGCCCTGGCCAAAAGATTAGAGAAGGTAACCCCCTTCATAATACACCCTGACCAAACTGGTTTCATTAAGGGTAGACAATCACCCACAAATTCACGTAGATTACTTAATTTGATAGATTTCTCTTACAGTAGAAACATAGAAACTAGTATATTATCTCTAGATGCAGAAAAAGCTTTTGATAGAGTTAACTGGAAGTTCTTATTTGCAACTTTACATAAATTTGGTTTTGGGAACTTCTTCATAAACTGGCTACAAACATTATACAGTTCACCAACAGCACGTGTCAGGACGAACGACCAAATATCAGCTAGCTTCTGTCTTCAGAGGGGGACCAGGCAGGGATGCCCACTCTCCCCCTCACTATTTGCTATCTTTATCGAACCACTAGCAGCAGCAATTAGGCAAACAACAGATATTAAAGGGATAAAGTGTAAGAAAATAGAACATAAGATCAGTCTTTATGCAGATGATGTTTTACTCTTTCTCCAGAATTCTCAATCCTCTCTCTCCCAAGCAATAGAACTGATAAACCCTTTTTCCAGAGTTTCAGATTACTCTATAAACTGGTTAAAATCCACAGTTCTACCAATTAATTTCTCATTTGTCAATTTACTTACTACACAATTGGAGTCAGGGAATATCACATACCTGGGAATTAATATCTCTCCCAAGTTAGCAGATCTAACCAAACTAAACTACATCCCACTTTTAAGGAAAGTGGAAGATGATCTTGCAAGATGGAAATGCTTACCAATATCACTCATGGGGAGAGTTGCTACAATTAAAATGATGGTCTTACCCAGAATAAATTACTTATTCTCGATGATCCCAAACAAACCACCAGCTGACTGGTTTAAATCTCTGGACTCCTCAATTACTAAATTCCTTTGGCAGGATAAACCTCCACGAATTAGCTTAAAAACGCTTCCGAAGACCAAAGACAGAGGATGACTGGATTTACCCAACTTTTATTATTATTTCTTAGCCAACAGGCTGCAATATATACCAAGATGGTTGCAAGATAACCCACTAGATGAGTCCTGGTTAGATATAGAACAGACACTTTGCAATACGATAGAGCTTTCAGACTTACCATTTATTAGCTCAAGCATAAGAAAACATGAAAGCTTCAAAAGTATTAGTATCAGCACCTCTCTGACAGCATGGTGGGAGTATCTTAAAATGACAGAGTCTTCACTAGTACCATGCAATCGCACACCTATCTGGAATAATCCTGACATTTTGCAAAACAACAAAATGATGAACCTTCCGGACTGGAAAAATAAAGGAATCCTATACCTGGAACACATATATGAAGGATTGGACTTCATTCCATTTAATCAAATAGTCTCCCAATTTGGAATGGATAAGAATAGTTTTTTAGAATATCACCAAATTAAATCTGTAGTCAAACAAAAATTTAAGCTCAATAAAGTAGAATTACAAACACCACCAAGGGTATTAGACTTTTATAATCTCAAACCCCCCAAACTACTGTCTAAAGTATATAAGACACTGTCCAAATTAGACGATAAAATTGCAATCCCTATTGAAAAATGGGAGGTGGATCTATCAGTCAGCTTTGACCAGGACTTCTGGTCCCAAACTTGTTTAAAAACTTTTAAAATGATCAGACACCCCAATTTACAATTAATTCAGTACAAAATTCTACACAGAGTACACTATACAGGTCATCGGATGTTCAGGATGGGGTTTGTGTCGTCTGACACCTGTACACACTGCACAAACAACATTCCTGACAATTACATTCATGCACTGTGGTCCTGCCCACCTGTCCAGGAATTTTGGGGTAGAGTATGTGAGGATCTGTCAAAATGTCTGAAATGTCATATCCCAAATTCCCCCTCTCTTTGTTTACTGGGAAACCTGGACGATGTCCCGATTGCAACATCTTTGGTTCACGTGGTTGTGACTGCCATATGCATCGCTAAGAAAACTATCCTCTTGAATTGGAAGAATAAAGAAACTCTCTGCATTAACCAGTATAGAAATCTTTTGTTAGATCATATTGCACTTGATATAGCCTCTGCTTCCACTTCAGATGAATCTCTCTGGGCTCCTTTGATCGGTTCCGTCACATAGCGAGGGTGGGGGGCCGTTGATGTTGTCCTGCGGGATGGTGTGGGTGGGGGGGTGTGGGGTCTGAGTTTGGAGTATCCGGATGTTCCCTGGAGGTGGGTTCACTGGGGGTGTCTGGGACTGGGGGGCCGTTGCCCCCCTCTGGAGGTGCTTGGGTTGCCTCGGGGGGTGGACTGCTGGCGGTTGTGAGTGGGGCCCCTTGGGGATCTTGCCGGCGGCCATGGGTCACTGCCTGGCGGCTGCAATGCCCCTGGGCGGGTCTGGGTGGGGGCCTGGGGGCTCGGGGTTTGGGGGTGGCCGGCCCCGTGTGGGGATCTGGGCGGGGCCTTGGGGGTCGGGTCCTGACATGTATGCTGCCGGGAAGAAGGCAGGGACACCCAGCAGTGCCTGGCTCGGGTTCGGGGGCCTCAGGTAGATCTTGGCTCCTCTGCCGTTCCATCACAGGGGAGGGGGAGGTCCAGGAGGGGGAGGACCCAACCTTACCTGGATGTCCCATGTCTCATATATTCTGGAAGTTGTGCAAATGCAGGGGTGGGCATAGATATTCTGCTGGGGTGGGGCTGGGTTGGTGCCCTCGGACTCCGTGAGGCTCTGTAATGCTGCTGCTTTGGGCCCTGGCAGGATGGGCTGGGGTCTCCATGCCCTGGGTGGCAGTTTGACAACAGAGGTGCCTATTGGGGCCAGTAGGGGAGCTGGCTCCCTGGAGGGCTAAGCCCAACCAGCCATTCCTCCCCATCCCCGCATATTTCTCTCCTCCTGCTCCCTCACATCATCACACAAACATACACATAGGAACTTGGGGGGTGGGCAAGTCAGGGAGTGCGGGTATGGACCCCATTTCCGCATTCCTGTGGAAACCTGCCCCCCAATTTTATTTGCACCTTAAACAATTCCACTGACGACATTCCACACAAACACACACTTAGGGCCTTGGGAGTGAGCACATTCAACGGCATTTGGCAGGGGGATATTTCAGCCTCCTCCCGAGTGCCGGTGCCCACTTCCAATTTTAAACCGCACTTAGACACTGATGGCTGAGGGTGTAAGTGGGGTGGTGCGGTGGCATCAGCTGGCATATGCCGGATGATGCCCGCACTGCCCACTCACCACAGCCATGGAATACACCTCATGATCACACAACACTATATTGGAGCAGGCGGAGGGAGACTAGGGGTCTTAGCCACCTCTGTTGTTGCTAGGCTTCCTGGGGCTGGAGGCTAGGAGGGAGATCTGGCCGTCTGGTTGGGGTCTGGGGTGGTAGATTGCTGTGCTCAGCGTTGGGTGGGGGAGCCTGCTCATCAGCACCCCAGCAGAAAGGGTCAAACTCTGGTTACCGGTGATGGTTGTACCCAATGTGCAGCAGTACCGGGACCAGAGTGAATAGGGTGTGTATGGGGAGCATGAGTGGGTGTCCGGCGTGCATTTTTGTAAGTCTTGGGTTGTATGTGCATGTGTGAGAATGAGGGAGGGAGTGTGTGACTGTGTTTGTGTATGACTGTATATGTCAGGTGGGGCCTTTGGGTCCTCCCCTCTCCTGGAACTTCTCTTGATGATATAGATCTCTGTCCCCCTTCCCCCTGCCACACCTGGTGTGGGGGCTTGTGCCTTGGTCTGCCTGAGTGTTCGTGGCAACCGGGTCTGGGGGTTTAAGATTTTGGCATCTGCCTGTTAGATCCCGGTGGCTGCCTGGTGGGGTCTGGGTCCCTGGGCTCTGCTGGGTCCCCGGCGGGGGTGGTCGCCCCTGGGTCCCGGGTCGCTGGGTCCCGGGCTCGGCCGGCTAGGGGGTGGGAGGCTGCGGGCGGGCCTGTGGGCTTGCCGCTGATATCTCCAGGGACTCTGCCGGCTGCTGGTTGTGGCCCCCCGGGGCGATCCTCTGTGCCTCTCGAGGGGGGCGGGGGCCTTCCTGGTTGCAGTCTCCTTGGGGTTCCTGCGTTCTGGGGCAACGCCTGGATCTCTGGGACTTGGAGCTCCCCCCTTCTCCTGCGCATCTTTGGGGGGCGGATCTGTGGTCCCTCACACTCTCTGTTGGGCGCTCCTATAGAGAAACCTTAAATAAACAAGCGCGTGTACACACACAGGTGCTCACATGGTGCTCTCAAAAGTATGGGCTTGGGCACGTTAACCACATGTCTTAAGACTATGGTGGGCACTTAATGCACTGTGATTTATTATCGGGATTCTTCAGTTAAGCAATATTGATTTTATATATATATATATTTTTTCTTTTCATCAAGTTGACGCAGTGATAGGTAGATCTTGTTGTATTGTTGTTGTGTCCCTTTGTTTTTTTTTTTTGTCTTTTTTTTCTGCAGGTCTAGAAGCACACCCTTGTTCATTTTTGTTTATTTTTGTGGAACCCCCCCCCCCCCCCCCCCTCTCTCTCTCTCTCTCTCCCCACCTTTTCTTTTCCTTTCTCATTAACCTCTGTCTCCGTGTCTGGTCGGAATTACAAAGCATTCAACAACAATAACAATAAAGTTTTAAGTATCAGGCGTGACATTAAAAGCAAACGCTTTGATGCTCCACCTGAGAATAAATCTGTAAGGCTTGTCACCAGCATTCAGACATCAATTCTGCTTGCTTCACAGCCAGACAGGACACGTAAAAAACAAATAAAAATAAAAATAAAAAATAAAATAAAAAAACGAAAGAAATGGGAAAACAGGATTTATTTACTCTCTGTATAAGTAAAGAACCAAAAATAATGAATCAGATGAAGAACACAGGATAACCATTACCAAGATGCACTTTGGGGTTCACACCAGCTGCAACAAGATACACATCTTCCATCATTTCTTACCTTTGTCTCTTAATTTCACGGAATCGTCCAACAGTCTTGAGGGTCATCAGGATGACTTTAGTAAATGTTAAATGGGCCTTTTTGTTATTTTTATTCAGCAGAGGCTTTGGCCTTGAACTGTTCCATGATGGAAGTTATTATTATCTATTGGTCTCTTTCTGATCCTGCAGAGCTTTAGATGTTCTTTTAGGTTTTATTTTTTTGTTTGTTTGTTTGTTTTGTTTTGTTCTCGAATTTAAACAGGGTACAGCATGTTGCTAGTTAAGCTCTTTTATCCTACTTCATGCTGTCAGACAGGTTTTATTACAGATTTCCTAATTCTACAGGTCTGACAGCAATCAGGCGTGGGAGTGGCTGGTGCAACTGAATTCAGCTTTAGCAAGGCAGGCTAGGAAATAATTCGTACTCACAGGAGCAGGTGGGTTTATAAATGTATGCACTCATTCATCTATGGTAGAACTTCAGGTCCGAACCAAACAGGGTGAAGCTGCTTTTAGCTATGCTGCTCACAGATGGAATCAGCTTCCTCATGACCTCAGTTGTGCCCCAACTTTAGTTTAGTTCAAAATGGAAAAATGTAAGTATTCATCAACCTTTGAATGATGGTTTCTAATGCTGCACCTTCTGCACTGTAACTGCTCAGCCTCTAACTTTGCCTTTTTTGTCTGATTCTTAAATCTGAAATTTATTTGTGCATTTTAATTTTCACGTTAATTTAAATGCTCATGTTATTCTTGCTAATGGAAAGCACATGGAATGCCTCTGTCTTGTTCTGGGTCCCTTTGTTCCCCAGCCCCTCAATGGAAAGCACATGGAATGCCTCTGTCTTGTTCTGGGTCCCTTTGTTCCCCAGCCCCTCCAGTTCCCACTCCAGGTTCTCCTTTTGTGTTTCACAGCGCCCTCATGTGTCCTTTGTCTGCATCTCATTTATGTGTTTCCTGTGCTCCTTTAGTCTTCTCCAGTCATCCCTCTGGAGTGTTTATAGTTTCAGCTTTTAATTTTTTAGTCTCTTTAATATGTTTTTTTCCCACCAGTCTTTTTAGTTCTCCTTCCCTTTAGAATTTTAGTTATGTGGTTGCTTTTCTGTTTTTAGGTTCACTCTTAGGTCATGTTAGTTTCTTCCCTGATTAGTCTTTGCTTTCACCTGGTCCTCCCCCCACACTCCACACACCTGCAGCTCATCTGCCTCCCATTATGTCCCAGTGTATTTAAGCCCTGTCTTGTCTCTGTGTCTTGTCAGTCCATTGTTGTTTGTCAGCTGTGTTTTGGTGTTCTGTGTAAAGCTTGGTTTATGCTTGACGCATTCACTTTCCGCGCGGTGATGCGGCTCGTGGACGGAACGCGCTTCACAACTTGCAGCGTTTATGGTTCATGCGGCTCGTCTCTGCGGTGAGCCAATATTCTCCCAAACTGCAGGGGGCAGCCTGGAGCTGTACGACATGGATCCAACACTACACCATAGTCGAAGTAGAAATTACTGTTGTTTACAACATGGCGACACCACGGATGAGACGTGCAAGATTATTACTTGAAGAGGAAGAAATTGTATGTTTACTATTGCTACGCAGCAGACGACGAAGGAGATGGTCCACTCGTCCATTAAACCAAAGTAGACGAGAAGAAGGTGAATATAGTTCCCTTGTGAGACCCATGCGTGGAATCGATGAACAGACACATTTCAAGTACTTCCGCATGTCTGCCATTAGATTTGACGACTTGTTGCATCGTATTCGACCACATATTAACCACGCAGCGACCCACAGTAGCCCTGTGAAGCTGGAAGAAAGACTTGCTGTCACGCTTCGTGTGCTTGCATCAGGAACAAACCCTAACCCTAACCCTTGCAGGAACAAACCTTGATGACACACAGCGGATTTACAACTACCGCCACTCACGTGCCAGGAGGGTGATAGAGAACAGCTTTGGCATCCTGGCAGCCCGATGGCGGATCCTGGGACGACCAATCGACTTCCACCTTGACAAAACTGTTAAAGTTGTGAAGGCTTGTGTGGCTTTACACAATTACCTGAGCAGCACTGACGCTGCCAACACCCCAGCCACCCGCTACATCCCACCCAGGTTCTCCGAGTCTTTCTCATCTGCAGGTGAGGTGGTGGATGGGGAATGGAGAAGAGTAGTTGCCGGTGACAGCAACCTGTTGGATGCTGGACAGCTCAGCAAGGCACGAGCAACTCGGGCTGCAATTTCAGCCAGAAATGACTTTAAGTCATTCTTCCTGTCACCGCAAGGACTTGTACCTTGGCAGGAACGCGTGCTAAGGAGAGGTACACTGAATGAAGCCTCTGGTCTGCTCTGAATCATGTGTATGCGGATGGAAGGGCATTTTCAGTTCTGCAGTCAGTTTATTCAGGTCTCTAGGCAACAGTGTTGGGCAAGTTACTTCCAAACTGTAATGCATTATTTATTACTTGTTACCCTCATTTTAAGGTAATTCATTACATTACAATATTACTGATTTTGAAATGTAAGGCATTACACTACTTTTGCATTACTTTAAGTTACTTTCACCAATACAACTTCAGTATGAATCTGGTCATGTGATGCTCAGTGAGCTCATGACATATATGTGGAAGGTGATGTGGTGTCTGAGCTAGGGTTGCTGTTAAAAACAGTCAGATATAATAGCAGTGCTTTAAAATGATTGTTTATTAAATAAAAGCAACAACAATCTGTACTCTCAGCACGCTGCCATCTTAGAATAACTGAGCAGGGAGTGAGGTGGTGGGGGCTCCAAGCCTGTATTTGCCTTGGTCCCCAAATGCCTTGATACGGCCCTGGATGTGGCACTGACTTCTGGGGTGATCTGATTCTATCACATGTATAAATATTAAATGCTTATATATTATTGCTTTTCACTGGTAAAAATGTCTATTGGGGATAAATCTACCAACTTTTTTTCTTTTCAAGCACTTTGTTTTGTTTTCTTGACTTTATTTGAATAATTTCCGGCCCTTTCTCTCTCTGACCTTCCTGCATGCTGCATGTTTTCTCCGTCTTCCAGAAAAAACTGTTCCCTAGATTTCCTACTTTTAGCCAAAGGGATCTACCGAACGAAAATAAATAAATAAATAAAAAAGCTTAACATGCGCTGCGCTCCAGCAGCAATGAGTTGAAATCACCGGGGCACAGATTATGAACTCAGCTGAAAATTACATGAAGTACCAGAGAATATGGGCTGATATAAACGATCGCAAATGAATTACTTTGTTTTGGTGGAGCGGTTTTGTGAATATAACAGCGGCCGCGCGCAGGACGCAGCTGGAGTATTTGAGCCGTTACCGCTGCGTCCTCTCTGCTCATAGAATGCCCGCAAAGCTGAGTCCATAAATGACGTCATATATGTGGATACTGGATCTTTTTTCAGGCTTCCCGCTATTAGAATTTTTAGGAAACCCACATCTTGGTTCTGGGTTTAAACATGCGATGTAATTACCGCGTTACTGACAATTGTACCGAGTAAATATTACCATTTTCTTTCCCTGTAATGCCTTACATTACCACATTACAGCAAAAGCAATGCATTACAGTAATTAATTACTTTTGTACCGCGTTACTCCCAACACTGCTAGGCATGAAGGAATAGAGCTCAACTCGATGCATTAAATCACACCATTTATTGTGTACAAGGTAAAAAATGACACGTGAAAAAATAAAAATAAACCATAAAAAAATCACTGTGAATTGTTTGTCTCTATCGCTTCATACAGCAGCTGGCAGATTTTAAACTGGACAGACATTTTCTTTTGGGATGGTATCTTCCCAAGCAGGTCAGCAACAACATGTCCAAATCTAATATCCTCTGTGTGTTTAGGACAGCTTTGTCATGCTCAATCCTGTCGAGCCTTTTGAGCAACACGTCATCCATCTTCTTCCTCCGCTTTGGTGCTGGGCCTGGACTCATTCAGACACTGGTTAAACCTGAACAGAAAAGCAATTTTGTAAATATTTAAAAATAAATTTCCAATTAACTAAGTGTAAGTACAACTGCACGTACCACCACTGGATCCTGGAGAAGAGAAGACCTTTGCCGTTGGACAACTGTTGGACAACGTGTCTTGGAGGGTGCGTGGGCATGTTGTGCTGATGTCAGATGAACTGGATGATGAAGGAGATGGCGTTGGGACAGGGGAGGGTGGGGAATCAGACTGGAGGAGATCTGCCTCTGATTGTGATTCCTCCTCAACCTTTAAAGTAAATAAAATTAACATATACTTGTTTTATAGAAGCTGTTTGTTATTCAACATTAACAGAAAAAATATTAAGTCTATGAATCATGTGATCACATTTCTTAAACCTTCACAGAAAAATAACTTTACTTACCACGGCTGATGTCACGTTGGTCTCTGTTGCTCGATGTTTTATGAACGTTGAGAGCCAACTCAGCTCTTGTAGAATTGGTGGAGTGTTGTGGTTTCCACCAGGATCACCACTTTTCCCTTTCTTCCCCTTCCTTGCCTTCACATATCGGTCCCTGATGTTTTTCCAGCAATTTTTCACAGCGTCCTCGTCTTTTCCGACAGTGCGAGTTATTTCTCGCCAAGAATTATTAACAACATGTTGATCACGGTGATCTTTGAGAGCTGAATCGTACAAATGTCTGTATTTACGAACCTCCGCCACAACTAGTTCTTGCCAGTCCGCCATGTTTTTCCGCGTCTGACCGTCCGTGTGGTTAGAAATTTTCCGAGGTGCGCGTTGCGGAAATTTTGAGCCGTGCGGAGACGCGGTGGAGGGGCGTGGTTGTTAAAATGACGCAACTTTTCCGCGCAGAGTCGTGCGGACCTCGTGGACGCATCAAGCATAAACCAACCTTTAGTCTCTGGTCTGGTTCCCAGTCTGTGCTCTAAGTGAGGTTTTTTCTCCAGTTCCTGGATCTTTGGTTTTTGGCTCCCTGCCTTTTTGGATTTGTTTTTATTTTGGACTCATCCTAAAATAAAAGGATTTTCTTTATATCAACTCCTGCCTTGTGTCATCCTGGGTATCTGCATTTTGGGTCCAAACCATCCTCTCATCGTGACAGCCTCTGTGTATGAAATGTGCTATATAAATATGTTTCACGTGTCTGAGCAGAACCTCCCTGAACCGTCTACAGGTGGTTCAGAACGCCTGTGCTCGGCTTCTGACCAAGTCCTCCAAACACACCCACATCACCCCGCTTCTCCTCCAGCTTCACTGGCTGCCAGTCAACTTCAGGGTTCATTTCAAGATCCTGGTTCTGGTCTATAGGGCCTTACATGGACAAGCACCATCTTACATTGGTGATCTTCTTAGTCCCTACACCCCCAGCAGGTCCCTGAGGTCCAGTGACCAAAGCCTACTGGTTGTGCAGCACCAGGCTAAAGGTCAAAGGTGACAGATCATCTGCTGCTGTGGCCCCCAGACTCTGGACCTCTCTCCCCCTGAGCCTGAGATCAGTGGACTCAGTGGTCTCCTTTAAAAAGCAGCTGAAGACTCACCTGATCAGGCTGGCTTTGGTGTGACCTTCTTCACCACTCTCTCTTTATTCTGTTCTTATTCTGCATTTCCCAGGATCCATTAATTTCACTCTTTCCTATTCATTTTCTCTCTTCCTTTCCTTACATTTATTTGTCTTTTTTCCGTTTAAACACATTTTTAATCATTTCTTAAATCTTTTTATACTTTGATTTTTTTTTGTGAAGCATCTCATGATTTTCATCTTGAGAGGTGCTATATAAATGATTATCTTCTTCTTCTTCTTCTTCTTCTAAAGCTGCCCTGTCTTTCTATTAATGAACATCTATTGAAGTTTCAATATAATCAAACATGCATTTAAGCTTATTTACATCCTCATTCCCTTGGAAGGTCACTCAAAAATATTATATATGATGAAGTGAGTTGAAAATGGCAACAAAAGCATATCTGTAAGGGAGGAAAATAATGTTCACACACACACACACACACACACACACACACACACACACACACACACACACACACACACACACACACACAGGTTGAACAGGATCTGATCATGTTTGTAAAACATTGCTGGGGTTATTTTGAAAGCAGTTCAGAGGTAAAATAGTGTGTCTCAGATAATGGAGTCAGTCAGAGAGTAAAAA
>NC_091748.1:39844206-40031706 GCF_043380555.1 Nothobranchius furzeri | reverse complement strand
ATGAAGAAATAACAACAACAGTTCCAAAGAGAAAGAAAACAAAGAGTGGTTTAAAGAGTTTAAAAAAGCACAACAGCACTTCAGGGATGACGTGTTTCAGTATTTCTGAGATAATCTTGAAACGGTTCGCCTTCATTCTCGAAATCTGGACAAAGAATTTCTAGCAAGTCGGTTTGGCTTTCATGGACCCAACTCCAGAGTTTATAACTACCATCTAAAAATGACTACAATCATTCAAATACAAAATGGTTTGATCAAATGTAATGTTGACGCTTTTAGTCCCTAAACTCAGATTTCCTTAATCCTGAACATTCAAAAACACGATGATTCTCTCTGATCTTTACACAGATGCAAACGTCACATTAGCCGAAAGAACCCTTCAGGTCCTTTCATCTCACGCACTGCAGTCTTGCTCAAGGTGTTCTGCGGGGCTGAAAGGACAGCTGCAGCTGTTTAAAACATCCGTGGTAGAAATCCGTTTAGAAATGGAAATATTTTAACAAGTGATGGGATTCCAAAACATAAATGATGACATTCTTCTTTAAACTTTAACCGTGGCTGCATGGTGGCACCGCTAACATCAAAAACCATGACTGGAGACTTAATGTCCCTGGTTGTCTTTGCGTGTCCCTGTGATGGACTGGAGAAGAGTGACGTGATCAGGGTGTCCCCGCCTCATGGACGTTGGAACCAGCTCCCACCATACTGTTGAGGCTGAAGCGGTTCAGAAGCTGGATAAGACGTTTGATTGTGCCCTGCATTAATCCCCATTTAAATGTGCTGCTGTGAGAGAGCCTCTGCATCAGGACACATCCTGCTGTGACGTGCTCGTGTGATCAGCAGCTGCATGAAAAGTTAAACTGGGGATGTTCTCGGGAATATTTCCTCTACGATATTTAAAAACTGAATCGAGCCACGTTCATTGACCCTGCCTTTTTCTTCACATGTTTAGCTTTTACTGGTGTTTGTCTCTCTGTGCTTGACTCACTCGAGCTGTTCCCGGGATGAGGGTAGACCAGGCCATACACAGCAGGTGCCACAGTGTGTGATGAATCAGCTGTCACAGTTCTCAGAGGGGAAGTTCTACTTTGTGAAGACCGCCAGGCCTTTTCTCATCAACCCCGGCACACAGAAGACACCGAGCTTCGTCTGAGGGTGTGCTGGCTTCAGAATGATCATTTTAAGAATAGAAGAGATGAGCTCATGAGTGATTGGTCAGATCTGAACCGGTGCGTGCTTTGATGTATGGCAACATTTACGTGTCATATTGGATCGTGCATTAAAACTGCGGAGCGTGGGAGGACCGTGAAGCACAGAAAATGAAAACTGGCTCTCTTTGTATTCTAACGTCATGTGTTTTGTTTTTGTTGTTTGTAACAATAACTTTAGTGTTATTACTCAGCCAGGAACTAGTGGGTCCAAAAGCATGGCAACAATGAGCGCCAACAAAATTTCTGTTGCCAAGGAGACGGGTGCCTGACTAAGCCCATCTGTTTGTGTCCCTGCTCGAGATGACGTGCACACTGGCATGCTAGCAATATCGACCATGATGTAAACCTGCGTAGCAATAAATAATAACCTGGCCTGACTGAAATCATGTTGTTTCCCTCCATGGATTAACAGAGATGAGTGATTGTCATGCAGTCCACCGAGCTCAGACGCAGACTTCTCTGTGTCCATCTGTGTCTGTAGCTGCTGCTGAGACGAGAGCTATTGCTGCTCCTGCCTCCGGAGGAGGAACCTCGGCATCTTTTATCTGTTCTAATTGGAGAAAGGAAAAAGGAAAGTTTGGAGGCTGCTGTAATTGTTTGGATAAGCCCGGCTTTTCTGCTCCCCCACATCGGCTTCCTTCAGTCCCTCTCACAAAAACACAACAATATTCAAACAAACCAGGGTTTCTACGAATTTTCTTGTCTTTTTGAGCACATGCTTCAGTTTTGAGCCCTTTCCTTTGTTTCTGTTTGCATCTTTCCACCATTCTATTGCAGTGTTCCAGATCCAGATTCTCACCACAGCATCCAAGTCACAGTTCATCAGCCCGGTCACTTAACGTGGCTGTTTCCTTTTTGACGTTATCAGTTCGGTGGGTTTGTTAACAGCTTTTATATTCCTCTGCTAATAACATTAAAATACTTCCTCACGTTTACGAACTCGTGTTTCAGATAGCACAAACACATTTCCTCCACTAACATCTCACGAGTTTACTAACAAAATATAATCGGATGTTGCCGAGCAGAAACCTGCGGAGAGACACCAAAGCATCTTTGCTCACCTTAACAAGGTTTTTCATACAAATAACCAACCCAGCTGTGTTTCCTAATCAGCAGAACACTCAGGCTTGCATCGACCGGGCAAGAGTCCCACAACACTTTCAACCAACTATCTAGTTCCACTCATCGCTTGGCAATGTAGGCTGTTGGCAACCAATGCAGCTGCAGCCACACAGAGCTGGATAATACGGTTGTCTTCTGTTTTTGCCTTGTCACACTGAAATGTTTCAAAGCAGAAAACACATTTATTGTCAGGAAAAAAGTCATTAACTGATCTCAAAATTAAGTTTTCCAATGATCATTTCATTTATTAGAGGAAAAAGCTTTCCAACCCAGTCTGGCCCTGTGTGAAAACCAGTTGACCTCTTAATTTCAGAAGTGGTTTTAACACCCTTGGCAGCAAAAGCTGCAGCCAAGCATTTGTGATGACTCTTTCTCTGACAGCTGTTTTAATTCAGTCACTTTGGTGGTTTTTCAGACATGATTGGCCTGTTTAAGGTCAGCAGTCAGACATTTACTTAAGGATTGTTTGGCATCTTTCATGGTTTCTATGAATTACAACAAGTGGTCCAGGTCCTGAAACAGCAAAACAGCCCTTGATGTAACAGGACACACCAGATATTTCCCCCAGACCTTGGGGACTTTTTAGATGCTTTAGCACTTTAGACAAATGTGAGCCAGTGCCTTGTGCTAGTTTTGTTCAGCAGAGCTCTTGTTGAGTCATGACCCTTTCATAACAAGTCACTAATTCAAACTCCTCAGTGATGTAAATGTGCTAATTGCCTGGCTGAGAAAAATAGTTGAAATATAAAAGACTGGTATTTACCAGAAAGTCTGTTGAATGTAAAATTATTATTATTATTTATTTATTTGTTTGTTTATTATTTAATTGTTATTATTATTATTATTATTTATTATTATTGTTGTTAATTTATTATTATTATTATTATTATTATTATTATTATTATTATTATTATTATTATTATTATTATTTGCATCGCCAAATAACACTGAATTTAAACACAACTACGGCTCTTGAAAATGGTTTATGGAAATGTTCTCTCAAACTAGCCTGGGAGCTAACTAGCTTTACTTAATATTTTAACTAAACTAAGCATTTGTTATATTATGTATCTGTATTTATTTGTGTCTGTTCCTCCCAGATCTCATCTGCTAATGACCTCCAAACCAGATTCAGCATGACATCTTAAGTCCTGCCCTTCAGATGAGCATCAAGGAGGAGAACGTAGAGTCCTGAAGTTGCCAAGGCAATGGCTGAAGCAGCTCCTTTACCTCTCTCCCCATTTGACCATGCGGTCTATTCCCCGCCTCCTGACCTGTGTGCATCATGTGGCCTCAGTCACAAGTTGGAGGAGAATCATGAGTTTGTGTATCAGGAAGAGGTGGACGATGACCTTGTGTGTCACATCTGTCTGCAGCCGCTCATCAGGCCTCTGGACACGCCTTGCGGGCACACCTACTGCCAGGAGTGCCTCACCAGTTTCCTGCTGGAGAGCGATTTTTGCCCCGTGTGCCGGACTCCCCTCATGCTGCAGAGCTGCAGGAGGCCTAGCCTGCTGGTACACAAGCTGCTGGACAAGCTGACTGTAGCCTGTCCCTTCACTGACTATTGCACTGAGACACTGCCTCGTGGTGATCTGGAAAACCACATCAAAAACAGGTAGGTTGGCAGAAGCTGTCCCATTCATATCAACAGATTAGAGCTTCTCTTGTTGGTTCTCTGTGACCACTACATGTCCTAAATGTTCGCTTCGGTAAACGGCCTGTGTTCGATATAGCACCTTCTGGAGTCCTGGAACCCCCCAAGGCGCTTTACAACACAATCAGTCATTCACCCATTCACACACACATTCACACACTGGTGGTGATCAGCTACAATGTAGCCACAGCTGCCCTGGGGCACACTGACAGAGGCGAGTCTGCCGTACACAGGCTCCACCGGTCCATTCGACCACCACCAGCAGGCAAGGTGGGTTAAGTGTCTTGCCCAAGGACACAACGACAGACAGACTGAGAGGGGCTGGAACCTGCAACCTTCCGATTACGGGGCGAGCGCTTAACTCCTGTGCCACCGTTGCCTATCTTTCATCATTTTTCCTACTAGCTGTGAGTTTTCTCCTCACAGAACACTGGACACCCATTACCTTCTGCTTTTAGTCAATCTTGGTCTAATGAGGTGACAAAGTGGCAGGAAATGGCTGCTGTAGCCGATTGCCAAACGCCGAACTGTTGTCAGTTTTACATTCAGCTAAAACATGGTGCAGGGGCAACTGAGAGTGGTTTACAACCCATCCTCTGAGACCCTGCACAAACAAAGCCAGGTCGCCCGTTCACACAAAAGTGAAGCTATACAGCACCAAACTCTTTCAGAAACTCAGACCAGGTGGAGATTTGTGAATTCTCCGTTGTCAGGTAAGCATTTGCTTGTGGATTTGTGGAGTTTGAGGTTTGCAACGTTGCCACACATGACAAAAGCGCTGTGACATCACACGTGCAACCTGTGTTTACGCTAGCTTGTTTTTACAGACTTGCTTACATGTAAAAGAGCACAGGTGAAGAAAGACGCTGAAGATGGTTCTTGCCACCATTTAGTAATTCCACATCCAAAGAACATTTTTCAACAAAGACGCTGAAGAGCTGCTGCCATCTGACAGACTTGGCATGACTATGAATGTGTTAGGTTTCCCAACACAAGCTGACCTCAGTTTAGAACAGGCAACATTCATTTATTCAATTCCTATGACTTCAATTATAACTTCAATGAAAAATGCACTAAATAAATAAATGGTAACATTTAAGGTTCCTTTCTTTAGCGTTACCGTAACTGTTTACCGGTGTTGGGAGTAACGGCGTTCCTAAGGGCTTGCTTTTATAGGTACCGGAGCAATCTAATGAATCACCTTTCTCACTGTTGCAACGCCGTTACCGGTTAGCTTCAGTGGCGCGTGGCTGTTATGTGATTGAATGAAGCACAGCAGCGTTGGCCGGCTGCTCACAGCCACAGCAGTGATGTACCATTCACCTGGTCGAGCGACACAGACTCCCCCTATACCACTATGAGCCGGTAAGAAACTGCAAAGTTGGTATTACATAACATAATATGGGTAAGCAGTTGTTAATATTTTATTTATTAGTTTATTAATGCCTAATCGTGCAATAAGTAGTGTTCCTAAAGGGGCCCTTATTGTAAAGTGTTACCAAATAAATGAACATTTTGACATTATGTCAGAGTTGATAGATAAAGCAGAAATGGAAAGCAAAGTCAAGAGGAGGGATTGTGTTTGTGTGTGGGTTAGGGTTTTTATTTGTTTGACTGTATGAAACGATTCATGTCGTGCTGGCTTCTGTTCTCACAAGCCCACTGTACTTTAGCACTGTAAAGAGTTTAATTTACATATTCAATGAACCATAAGACATGAGATTCTATAGTAAATATGAAATCAATCTTCTGTGGGTGCTTTTAACCAGAAGATTGGAACTTTTTATTGCAGGGATTATGTAACACTTGTATTCACTCAGAGACAAAAGAAAGAGAGTCAAGTTTTAAAAGTTTAAAGATTTATTACTAAACAAATGAAAACTAGACTAACTTTAACACTAAATGTATGGTGTAACTAAGGTGAATTGAGACGGAGAACGGTGTAGTGTGGAATGTTGCTCAGAACCAGCAGATCCGGAGAAACGGTTAGTTCTGATGGGAGTGAAGGTGATGTCTGATGTGTGCGTTCCCTCTCTGGAACCGAAGCGGGTAGGAAAAGCAGCGGTTGCCGACCAGACCGGTCTTGAGATACTTCCGGGTCACGACAGTTTGTTGGCATCTAGCGAGACCCAAAACGGGATCACGATGGTTCCGCTTTTATTCTGAAAGGAGCCGTTGCAGCAGGTGGAACAGCATCTGGTTTTATCCAGCTTGTCGTTGGTTCTTTCGGCTGAAGAGGAAAGTTACGGATTGGCCACTCCGACAACTTCTCTAGAACGCTTTGAACTGGCGTTAAGATGACGTGGGCATAGTTTTATACTTCGGATGTTTTGGTTTACGGTCGAATGAAAAGATGACAGATTTACCAAACACCACCAAAACCACGCCTCCGTCAGATCTGGCATGAACAATGTGTCATGTGGCTTAACTTTACGTGTGATCCGTCTCTAGTGGAAACATTTAAAGTTATATTACTTTTTATATTCTGTAGGATTATAATATCAAGTAATTAATATTTTCATTTCACAGATTGGTTCACATTTTATTATTGACCAACACTTTGTTTGATTAGCTTATTAAAAATAGAGTTCTTTGATTTTATTAAAAAGAACGAGTCCTTTGTCTTCATTCTTCTCTTGGGCGGGAAAGGAAAACAGTTCAGGAGCAGATGCATGAGACCTTGGGGCAATATCTCATGCAGACTAGTTCTTGCTGAGGAGAGGGGGAAATGACTTTTAGGTGGAAAACGGTCATTTCATTCCGCTACAGCACCTATTTTTAGTTGTCTGTCCCTTCATCTGTTATTGCTGCCTGCCAAAAAACTAAATCCACACGACCTGCTCAAAGTTTCCCTCCTTCATTGGCCCGTCATCCTCATTAGCCAGCAGCTCCAGTCCCAAATGACCACAGCTCCTTCTCCCAGCAGCTTCCTTCGTGCAGGCCCGACTCATCTGCTTACATATCATTAAAACAGAGCACTTTGGTTTCTCTCAGTGTGGGTCTGCTTGCATTAGTGCTCATTAACACTCCCCCCGGCCCAAACACTGCTGGGATAATGATTGCATCTCACCAAACATCATAGAGAGGAAGCAGAGAGGTTTCATTTCATTTGCATGTACATTTTTTCATTAATTCAGAAATCTTAAAACGAATATTTCCCCCGTTTTTATTCGCTTCACCGCTCCTCTCCTTTCACGCCGTCCTTCCTGCTCTGTCTTTTTTCTCGGTGGATTTTTTCTCCTCTCACTCTCGTGTAGTGTGAATGTTGTAATGAGGTGTGGATCTCTGAGGCCGTCTCCCAGAAGGACTCAGCTGCTCTCCAATAGTTAGAGAGAATGATCTGCAGAGGTGAGAGGCCGCCTCCGCAGAGATGACCCAACACACCACGTGCAAGGATGTGAAAAGGTTTCTGTGAACATTTCTATCATGCTTCAGTGAAAGTGGCTGCACATAAAATATTCCTTCAGTAGAGCTGGAAACAAACCCACGATGCTGGTTCTGATTCTTGGAATAACACCACTTTTGAAGCAGCGTCTGGTTGATGTTGGACGGGAGGAGGCAATCAGTGTAAATAATTATTACGGTATCCTGGCCGGGGAAGTCAAGTGGTGAAAGGCATCAAGTAAATGTCAGATTTAAACACAAGATTAGTACGAATGTCTGGTTTTCTAAACATTTTTTATCCTGTCAACAAAACCATCAAACTTGTACCAAAAGGGTTTAATTAGCCCAAAAAACAGAACAGAGATCAGCTTTGATATTACAGAGCCATTGTTCCGTTACCTCTGCAGTACTGAGCTATAAAATGTGTTTTTTGGGTTTAATTGGTAACGACAGGAGTCAGGCTGTATTCATTCAGTGTTTTTAAGCATTTTAATAAACCAAAACTTGCAGAATTTGAACAAGTTTGTTTGAAACAGAACTCGGCTCAGATTTGTTGGCGTATTACACCGACGATGATGGACACTCAAAGCGAGCATTATGGTAACAAATCCAGCCTAAACAACAGAGATAAGTTCACCGTCTGCGTGCATGACATCACTTTTCTGTCTGTCTGTGTTTCTGGGCACTAATGGTAACTCACTGCGTCCTCTCTGCCTGAGACCTGGCGGTGAGTCAAACGCTGGAAGAGCTGAAACTCCCATCTGGTCAGGGTGGAAATCATACTAATAAAACGACTCATGACCTTTACTGACCTCTGAATGCAGGGACTTCGTTTTTGATGTATCCAAGGCAACCAGTGTTTTTTTACACACGTTGTCAGAATTGGCTTGTATTTCTTTTAATGCTTAAATAAAGGGATGTGTTGTCAATGATGCTTCAAACTGGGATTTAAACTGATTTTTCTTATTATTTCTAAACAAAATTTTTATTCTAAACAAACATGCTAAACTTACAAATCATCCAGCATAAAGTCAGCAACGCACACAACAAAGATACCTTCAGCCTCCTGAAAACATTCTCTTGTTTGCTGGTCTGGAGGCATATCTGTCAGCAAGCGTAAACGTTCATGAACGCATGTGAATCCACCAGCCCGCTCAGTAGCTACGCTTTTCCCCTCCCACTGTCTGCTTCTCAGTGTCGGATTCACAAAGCCATCAGTGCTAATTGTATGCTGGTGGTAGAAGTTCAGCAGGTTTGAACAATTTGCACTCTGCACAAACAAAATCTGGACAGCAGGGACAACAAGTTGAAGTAAAAGAGAAAAGTTGTTTCTGCGTGAGCTGAGAGGTGTTGAGGAACAAGACTCAAGTCGCTCCTGGAGGATTACATTCATACATCAAAAGAAACTTTGTTCTTCCCACACATTCGTCTTTCTGGATTCATAGAAAAAAAGAACAAAATGGATTATTGACTTTATTTCCGTTCACATGGGTGTGTGTTGTGTCCTCTCAGTTGGAGCGACGGCGACCGGAGTGCACACCGGAGGGTTGCAGGTTCAAACCCTGTCTGCTGCGGCAATTTAAGGGCAGCAGTAGCTCAGGTTGTAGAGCGGGTTGCTCTATGCTCAGGGTTGTCCATCATGTTCTCGATTCTCTGGAGAATCCTTCTTTGCATCATCTCCTCCAGCGGTTCCACAGTCGTCCCCAGAACAGAACCGGCCTTTTTATTAGGCTGTTGAGCCTTTTCAGGTCCCTGCTTCTGATGCTGCTACCCCAACAGACGATGGCTGAAGAGATTACACTCTCAACAACAGACTTGTAGAAGATCTGCAGCATCTTGCTACAGACATTGAAGGACCTAAGCGTCCTCAAGAAGTGCAGTCTGCTGTGTCCCTTCTTGTAAACGGCTTCGCTGTTCTTTCTCCAGTCCAGTCTGTTGTCCAGGTGAACTCCAAGGTATTTGTATTCCTCAACCACCTCCACTTCTTCTCCCATGATGGAAACAGTGTTTGACTCCACCCTGTTTCTTCTGAAGTCTAAAATCATCTCCTTTGTTTTGTTCACGTTCAAGGTCAGATGATTGTTTCCACACCATGCCACAAAGCACTCCACCAGCTCTCTGTACTCAGCTTCCTGTCCATCTCTGATACACCCGACAACTGCAGAGTCATCTGAGTATTTCTGTAGATGACAGGTCTCTGACTTGTACTGGAAGTCTGAGGTGTACAGGGTGAAAAGGAAAGGTGAGAGTACAGTACCCTGTGGTGCTCCGATGTTACTGATGGCCTGGTTTGATGTGCAGTTCTTCAGCCTCACAAACTGTGGTCTGGTTGTCAGGTAGCCTTTAATCCAGGCGATAGTTGAGGTCCCCACCTGTGTGATGCACTTGTGAAGGCCAGGTGGTCCTTTTGTAAATCCAGATCTCAGCATTATACAAAGGGAGGAATGAATACTTTTCCTTTAGTTCCTTTGTTTTATTGTCTGAAGCTGAGTTTAAACCACATCTAAATATTTACATTGTAGCTAAAAAAATTACTTCCTGATTTCCGAGTTGGTTACAAGATCTGCTGCTGGGAACGGGGCTTAGAAAAGAAAAATATGCACACAAACAAACACTCACACACGCATGTTAGGATGCTGTTTTTGTGAGAATGCGTCCTAATGTGTGAGCGTATGAAAAAGCTCCTGTGGGGCAAAACTGCCTTCTGTTCACAAAACTGCTTCCTGTCACAATCCAATTACTTTTCCATTTCCTGCGTGCCCTGTGGCCCTGCTGCTGTGTTCAAATACCACAAGACTACTCCTGCCTTAGTATGCACGCATGCATGCATGCTTTAACACACACACACACACACACACACAGCTGGCCTGTAACTACACTATCTCCATCCATGAAGTATTCATTCAGACAATGTATTTACTTCAGTTAAGTGACTTTCTCCAGGGAATACGATGACGTGAAGGAGATCGGTTAACTAGGGCACAAAAGGAGGCGAAAGCAGCAAAAAACGAACAGAAAAGAGGAGATTTGTGAATATAGAGAGTGAATAAAACATGTAGTGCGGGAAACGTTTTAGAATTCAGGACGGTATGGAAATGGGTGAGATTTAGCTTTTTAAGTCAGTTACTTTCATACGTCCTTTATTAGAGACAGAAACAAAAAAAATCCAACGCTGTCATTTTAAATCAGGTCTCATGAGATGCTGCTTTCAACACTTTTCTCTGTCGGCACTCACTTTTCCCAAAGTTGTTTCCCAGATTTCATCACAGCCGATCACAGTGGTTGTAATGATAAACGACTTTACCTTTGACTTAATGTACAGGTGAAAGTCCCAAAACATAGAACATTGTGCAAAAGTCCACTTAAGTCAGTAATTCAGTTTAAAGGGTTAAACTAACATATAAGGCAGATATTTCAGGCTTTTTTTTGTTATCACTGTGATAATTATGGCTTACAGCTTGTGAAAACCCCACATTCAAAATCTCAGATTATTAGAATATTGCGAAAAGGATCAATTTTCTAGGCCCATGAACCTCGACCGGCCCACGGGCCACATCTGGTCCGCCAGACCTTTCCACCCAGCCCCAAACCCGTTGGGCCCCAACATCCCCTAATTAGGGCACTATTAAATTAAGCAGCAAAATTATGTCCCAAATATCAATAATTATTTACATTATCCAGACTCAACTAAAACTACAGTCAAAACAGTTTAGATGGAAGTTATTTTTAATATTAATAAATTAAGACACAATTATACTTGAACTTTGTTTTAGAAGGCCATCTGGCCCTCACGGTGTCTGCTGGGATAAAGTCCATCCCCCTGAACAAATTTAGTTGAGGACCCCTGTTCTAGTCTCAAAGTGTCACACACCAATCAGCTGTTGAGTCCTGAACACCTGCAATGGGTTCCTGAGCCTTTAGATGGTCTCTCAGTCTAAGCTGGATCACTGACATGAATGGACTTTAGCACGATATTCTATTTTATCTAGTTCCACCTGTACCACCCTTCTTATTTTAGTTAACAGACTGAATTGAGAATAAACTCTGGCTGAGAGAAAAACTCTGACAAATCTTTCCTCATATTCCCTTTTTTACATTCATATCACTCAGAAAACCAAGCATCCATCTCAGCAGAGACTCTCTCTCTCTCTCTCTCTCTCTCTCTCTCTCTCTCTCTCTCTCTCTCTCTCTCTCTCTCTCTCCACACATGAAGGCAGCTTCGTTTGAGCGATCAGACCAATCTGCTGCACCGGGAGCAGTCCATTATTAAAGCCAGGGGTGAGGGACCGGGAGGCAGCTCATGCTCTACCCTGTCTCTCTTCCATAAAGAGGCTGTTGTGCATGCGTGCATGCGTGAGCACGTGCCTGTAGGTGGAGGTGAATGCTGAGCTTGTGAGTGTGTGTGTGGATGTATGAATGTGTGTGTGTGTGTGTACAGAGTTAAGCCAATCAGAGCCCCTCCAGGTGCCTTCCCCCCATCTCCTGTTTGGTTTGCTCCACCTCCCCTCCTCCTTCAGTGGATGCTGCTGCAGTATAAGTCACAGCCTGCGCTGTTCTCTCTGACATACACAAACACACACGCACACACACTCGCTCGCAGCGCCTACGAGCTCAAATCCTCTTACAACTTGCCAGTGGCCAGGGCAGATTAGGGGCTGCACATCGCAAATTGTGTTCCAAATGTGCCACCTTTGCACGGTTCCCCAGCTTCCTCTTCTACCTGCACTTTCTCCTCTTCCTCCTGTACCACAACGGGACTTCTTCTCCTCTGCACCTGCTTCAGCTGCTTCTTCCTCCTGCTGCGCTCCGTCTTCAACCTCTGGCAACTGGCCCATTTGGCCCTGCAGCTGAGATGACCAGGCAGCCAGCCTAAGGCAAAGGAAGGAACCCGCTCAGACAGAAAGAAGTGGAGAAGGAGAGGGGGACGAGGACAGGAAGGGAGAGTGAGGAGAGGCTGAAAAGGAGACTGAAAAGGTAGGAGGTGAAGGTTTAAACTACGTGTGAGGCCTCTTCTGTGGAAGGAGGCTAGGCGAGGAGACAGGGGTGGGGGGGTCAGCACAGCCAGGGTCGGAGGAGGGGGAGGAGGAGGAGGGGGGGATAAAAGGGGGAGACAGATACAGTTTAGGGCGACCAGAAAAGGGAGGGAGGGGGGTTGGGTTGACCATGAAGGCTCTGCTGCTGCTGGTTCTGCCCTGGCTCAGCCCGGCCAACTACACAGACAATTTGGGCAACCTGCACATCCTCTACTCTGAACTGTGAGTACCACTCAGCCTCCTCCTGCATCCTCCATCACAGCTGTTATTCTGTTGTTCTCCCCACTCTCACCAGCCATCTGTTTGTTGCTCCATGCAGCAAATAAATACAATTTTTCTGTACAATGTTCACATCTGAATCATCCCATGCAGCGTTTGGTGGGTCCTGTGTGTTGTTGATGGCTTTCTGACTGTTAGTTGACTGGTTAATGTGGCTCTGGGGCGCAGCAGAGCCTGAAGGAAGTGCTTTGTGCTGTCTAGGACTGTTAGGATTCTTCAGAGCAACACTGCAGCATGGCATCATCCCTTTTTTTACTCCGCTTTAGCAGCATGTGGGTGCTGTGTTGACTGGAGTAAAGTGTCAGCACCGTAACGTTAAACAGTGTCTGTGTGTGAAATGGATGTTTGCAGCGTGTGAATGGGTGAATGACTGATTGTGTTGTGAAGCGCCGTGTAGAAGGCGCTATACAAATACAGACCATTTACCATTTTGCATCAAATCTCTACACATGATGCAATCCTTCCTGAAGCGTAGCTTTTGTTTTCCTTCAGGGTTGACTCTTTTCCTTCATTCTGACCCACCTGTGTAGCAGCGGAAGATGGAAACATCTGAAAGAGAAATCTTTTACTTGTGTCTGCAGACTATGTTTGTAATGTCAGATAATCTAACTTTTATACTTTTTAAATCAAAATTTCTTGCCTCCTGCAGTCAAATCTTCACAAAATGATCCTAATCTTATCCCCATCAACAGTGGTCATGTAAATAATTAATGGCATGTTTAAAGGACCCTTTTAATCGACACCATACATCATGCTGGCTAGGCTACTCCTCCTCTGGACAGTGTTTTGAGCTCTGTATTGGCCCGCAGGCCCTCATTGTGTGGGAGTTAATGTTGACTACATTCAGCAGCTCCATGTGAAGCTGGTCTGCTCTCTCCCTCTCCATCAAGTCTGTAGAAAAAGTCCCGTTAAGCTGCAAGACTGAATAAAACAGTGCAGGACCCTGCAAATCCCATATTTTCATTGTATTCTCTCTTTACAATGAGTGAGGCTGCAGACAGCAGTGCATGCCAAACTGCAGAGGAGAGGAACAACGAAGAAGAAGGAAGCGGATTAACTGAGTTAGGAAAGGTGGATGAGAGGAGTAGAGAGAGTATCTGTCCTAGACGAGAGGAGACAGGAGGGTAGAAGGTGGCCGTGCGGCTGCCATGGCACAGCCACCCATCACACTGATGGCGGTGGAGTCTCAGATCACCAGAACCTTTCTGTTGCGTTCACAGCTTGGGACTCTGGTTTTGGTGTTCGGGGCGTTTCTGCTCCGCTGCCACAGAGGACGTTTTTGCTGATTATGACATGACTGAGAGAAACAAGAGGCGGATGAATGTGGACACCGTGTTTTTCTGCCTGGCTAGAGAGCAGAGGCACACCATTTGTCTTTATCCATGTTGTTGACAGGAGCAGCCTCCACCTCTTCCTGCCTCTCCCTCAGTCCCCCCTCCACTCTTTCTTTCTGTGATGATCTCTTTACATTAACGTGATTACTATGGTTTATTTATGTTGGCGTGGAGGAAATCCGTCTTACTAACACGTCAGAGTGTGTTCTCAGGTTGGCAGACGTGTGTGTGGTGTTGCAGCAAACATCAGACGGAGAGAACAAATGTTTCTCTGATGAAACACTTCATCTGGTTCCTGTCAGCGTAACTTTGTCAGCACCAGGCAACAGAAACACAAACAAGAACATAATTGGTTTACTGTTGTCGTCCTTCTGAGTGTCTCCCTATTTCTCACCGACACACACACACACACACACACACACACACACACACACACCACCGGACTTATCTCCCCCTGGCCTTTGTGGTCTCCCTTAAGAGTAACGATGCGGTGCCGTTGAGCGTGCACGATTAATCTGTGTTCGTTTCTGAGCGGGGGCTGAGATGTCTTAAACGCTGTGATTAGCTTAGCTTCCGTCCTTTCAGCCCTCATCTGGAGGCTGTTTGATCACTGCGAGCCAAACGCACTCCTCGTTCTCCGGGCATCTTCAGCGTGGACGCTTCCTAACAGGATTAGCTGCCCAGCCGCCACACACTGATTGAATCTGAACCATACAAATCAGTTTTTTACACCGGGTCTGACCAACGTCAGAGGCAGGGCACCACGCCGGGCCCCGTTCGGCCTCATGGATGCTCCGGGTGTTGGGCAGGCTTCACCAATTACATTTCTGTCTGGACTAAACACTAACCCCCAACTCTTGTCCCGTTATATCAAGTGGCTGAGATGAAAAATCAGGACTTCTTCCTGCTGTTCCTTAACACTTACTTGGTAAGTATAAAGCTGGCTGAGTGAATCCCTGATGGGTTAGGGTTTACATATATGGTTGCACTGAGAAAGGTATTCAAACAAGCGTCTGGAGACTCTGATACAAAACAGAACATGAATCAGAGACGATCGGTGAACAGAAACTCAAAGAAAACGACACGAGAAACGGTGAAATACACTTTTCTAACTGCATTCCACCAAAGTGGGTCTGATTTATTTGCAAATGCTGTGCAGAAATGTGTATGCATTTATTCATGAGAGGCGAGCAGCAGGTCAGAGTGTTTACTTTAGCAGAGTCTTCCTCTCAAATGTGTCATCAGCGGAGCAGAAAACCGCCAGGTGAACGGTATTAGTGTCAGCAGGCAGGGGAGGCTTTAAAATGGGACTGAAAAACGTTTTACCAAACCCGTATGTACGTTTGTCTGTGCACCCCAGCGTACTGTCATGTGTGTGCTTAGTCGTTCACATCAAGCGCCCTACTTTCTCAGTGGATGAGGATTTGCAGATTGTGAAAATAGGTGTCAGTTAACCTTTTGACTCTGGCTAGATCTGAGTCTGGCTGTTGTTTATGGGTTGAAAGTCTCGTCATGTGTAATAACACCCTCAGCCTCTTGTCTGGAGTGGGCTAATCTTTAGGAAGGCTTCCATGTGAGCGGCCAGGCATCCAACAGAGTGTAGCTGACAGCAGAGGCCAGAGCCGAGTGGAGTTAATCTCTCACGTGAACAGACTCCTACTGAGTACCAGGGCTGGCCAGTGCTATACATGATAAAACCAGGACAGCGCCAAGGGCTATTGTGCCACATTTTGCGTCATGTAGGCTAAAAGATGCCAAAAACGATGTAGGGCAGCAGACTTTTAAAGATTCTCTGTGATCCGGCACCACATGGCGGACAGAAAATTACTGTTTGAGCAGCTGGCACCTCAGCGAGAGAAATCAACACTTACTATAAGACTGCAGGACTGGAAAGCAGCCACTGCTGAGGTGGACGTGAGCTCGGTGCATCGGTGAGCTGAGACCCCGCTCAGGCAGCATAAATCGGTTGTGGTCGTTCTCTTGTTCTCAACACAAGAAGGGAGAATCCAGACACTGACCGCGTAACTGCTGCATAAATGTTCCTCCAGCCCGATCATGGGGTCAAGGCCCAACTGATGATCGTCCATATTGATTGGGCAGAAAAGCATGACTCAGAGTTCAGGCTGCTTTTAACTGGCTGACTCGACCAGGGAGGCTGCTTATGCATTGCGCTTGTGACTGTTTAGAAGCACTGAGCACGCTGAATCTGCCCAGACCCCCCTCATCACCTAAAAGCTCAACAGTAAGCTGCTGCTGCACACTTTATCTTTTGTTTGCAGCGTGCATTCGTCTTCAAAGGATTTTAACCACTAAAAAATAAACGATTTAGTGTCCCAAGACAAATTTCCCTCCCCTATCAGTGACCACCCTCTCCTATGTTGGCCTGACCTCCTTCTTTTGATGCAGAATTGCCTTTTCCAGCCTATAAACCCACGAGTGCATCCTCTGATTAACACTCCTCTAGTTCACCATTAACTGGATTACTGTGTCTTTATGTCACGTTTCCCTCTCTTGTTCTGTGTGTCCATCAATTATTCTGCCTCCTCCCTCCCAGGCAGACTTAAGTTTGGCCTGTGTGTGGAAGGGGAAGAATTAATGCCCTGATCTAATTAAGGAAAGATGTTTGATTTGAGCCTTTATTTGTGCAAATTCCATTAATAACCACTGTGTGTGTGTGTGCGTGCGTGCGTGCGTGTGTGCGTGCGTGTGTGTGTGTGTGTGTGTGTGTGTGTGTGTCAAGCAACCAAGAATCTCTGCTAATATTTTCTTCATATGAAAATGATCAAGTTAAACTTTAATTAACTAATTAACTTTAGTTTGTTACTCCAACATTGATGATTAATGATAATGTTTTGGCTATTTGGTCAACCCTACCAACCACTCTGTTCCAGCAGAGTGGTTGGTAGGGTCCTGTTGTTGTCAGGACTTCCCTAAATTTGCCTAACTTAAAATAAATCTAAAGTATGAACGATGTATTCTTAAAAAACAGAGTCTTGCTGATTGGATCACAGTGCAGAGAGACAGTTTATCCCCACTGATCAGATCGTCGGTCTCATTGCTCCTGCAAATGTACCTTTTATTATCGGCAGCAGATTCTAAAACAGCTGTTATAAGCAGCCAGGTTTTGGGAATACATTTGAACTTACCTTGTATCAGTGGCTTGCTCTGCTCTGTGCATCACATTGCCCATCAGATCAATACCCAAATCTAGCATGGACATAATTTTCACTTTGGAAGGGGGGGGGTCTTTACAGTATGCTCTACTGGGAAACAGGCTTCAACACAAACGGTCGTTTTCTGCTTGGTCCTAGGACTCAACCAGTGTCAATTTAATATAAAGTAATAATGGGATGGTAAAAAGTGCAGGGGTCAAAACTTGACTTTGGAAAAAGTGGAGGGACACCCCCCCCCCCCCCCCAATTACATCCATGAAATCTGGTACCTGAGGTTGGCATCAAACACACCGGTGTTGTACCAGAACCTTGTTTTGTATTTTCCAGTGTGTTCTAAAATATGTTTGGACCCGATCACAAATCTCCTGCTGGTGATGTTCTCCCCTCCAATCAGAAGGGTTGGCTGTTCTGCAAGGCCAGGGCCCGGACAGGATTCATGTTTTAAAGGCTGTTTCTCAAACATTGTCATTCTCTGATGCTTTTTCACAACTATCAGAAGAGAACTGAGAGTTTGCTTGCACATAGACGTTCTCACTATTAGTAGCCCTTTTCAGAAAGCACAACATGCCAGTAAATCATCATAATACTGCCACCACAGTGTCTCATGAACCCGCCATGGCAGCATGGCGTTGCAGGAATTTTGCAGCATTCGTGCCGCCAAGATCAGTAGTAATATTGTCGCAACGCCAGACCTGTGAATGCATATTACAGCTCGGCGTGACAGAGGGAGGTGTCATGAACACGTACTCCGGCCAGAAACTGTATTGAAAATGAAAGTAAACAGAACCAGCTGCCATGATAAACTGGAGTGATGCAGAGCTCCAGGAGCTCAGATCACCAGAACCTACACAGGGACCGTGGAGGAATGACACTTTAAAGCAAGTTATGTCCAAGATGAACGAAAGTCTGTGGCAGCGCAGAGACGGCTCCCATACCCCTTTATGCTGCCATTGTGTAAGCTTCTGTAAAAAGAACACGATCGTTCCGCAGTACCGCCACGGTCCTACCGACGTAAGGCTCCCTGATGCCGCCACGGCGTTGCAGCTAGTTGGCAGCCTAAATGTGGTTAATAACATCAGCCAAAAAATAATGCTGTGTTGTTTTCTGCCCTGAGGTGGTTGATCAGAACAATGTATGGGGAGGGGGTGTTAATGGAGCTGCAGATGTGAACTTGTCTCTGAGCCCCAAACTGACTGATAGCTGGCTGAATCTCCAACTGTGTCTGAGTATCCCCACATTCATTAGTGCTCCTGGATTAAACTCCTCACATGGATCCTCGAACAGCCGTTTGTACACAGAGAAAAACCTGCAGGCTACCTTCAGGCTCCTGCTGTTACCAGAGATACCTTTCTCCTCTCTTGTGTTCCGGTGTTTGGGGTGTTGCTGGGATGTTTTGAAGAGTGAACGCTGCATCAGGAACAGACGCCTACTGTGGCTTTTATTTGCCACAAAGCAGTGAGCGAAGAGAGAAGAAACAAGAGTCGTGAATTAATTATGCTTCAGAGTCCAAACAACCGCCTGATTTCTGTTTCACAAGGCCTGACCTGGAATTGGCACTTCTGTGGGGGTAATTTGAATACCACGATGGCAGTTAGGAAGAGGGGAGGGTATTTGGGTTAGGAGGGATAATCCACTCACCCCTAAAGAGGATTGCAGCATCTCACAGGCTCTGATGAGTTGTGAGCTGGTGTCTATATCGCATCACAAGAACACGAGAGTCTGTGTGCTTCGGCGGCAAACCACCGTGTCACTGGAAGCATTATGGGTAATTGTTGGGATGCAGGAGAGAGAGGAGGAAACAGGAAGGGGGAGAGGAGGATGAGCGAATGTCTTTATTTATCCACACATCCTGGAGTTTAGAGAGACGGTGTGATGCCAGAGTCAAGGCTGGAGCAGAGCTAGTGAGCCCCCTGATTAAAAATGGTGAATTCAAAAGATTTTAGAGGAAGATAAAAAGTTCATCATTATCCAAAGCATGTTTGCTCATAAGGGAGAGAAAAGACAGCGGGATGAACAGAATAGTGACGTGTAAGTACTTCAACAGAGTTGGTTACTTCCACTCTGGCCACAACATTCAGCATCAGACACATTTAGGCCCAACCCCGCAACTCCCTACAGACTTCTGTGAAGTGCACTTGGAGGAAGTGCGCAGTAACCCCGGCTTTCCACGGGAGCCGTCAGCAGCACGTTACTGCAGCAGCACTTCATAGCTGCTGATAGGAACCGCTGTGGTCAACAGAACTTTTTCCACTGGAGCCGTCAGCAGCGCGAGTCGGCCGCGTCTCAGGAGCAGCATGTCGCGGCCTTTACGCGCCGGTGTCGGTACAGAATCTGCTCGGGTTCAAGATCGGCTCGGGGTCCTTCGACTGCCGATGACGTCAAAGTACGGCAAACCGACTCGGACAAAATATACTACACCTCTATACTGTTGGAAAGAATTTAGCACTTTCGTTATTAAAATAACGTTTCTTAAGACGTAAGTTTGTGTTTATAATGGTATTAGTAAAATAAAACACTATATCTTATTCATAATGTTGAACTCCTCTTTGAGCACATCCCTTGAAGAATCATAGGTATTAGCAACACCTGTGAAATTGTATTTGCAGGAAAGAAGTGTGTCCCGTTTATTTAAGTATTTTGTGTTTAGAGTTTTTGACGTCTTGTCATAGACTGTAGCTGCTAGCCAAACCTCTGGAGTTAAAAGTTTTCTGGCTTTACTAAAAAACCTGTCTGTATTTATTTGATTGATGGTATTTTTACTTTCTTTTAGACTCCAAATGTAATCATTTGGCACGTTTGTAATTCATTATTTGCAATAATGTAATCGGCGATATTAGCATTAGCATTCCTATGGGTTTTTCCATGTATATTAGCATTGCGCTAACCACTCGCTGCCAAATTGCAGCCTTTGAGATTAGAAAATCTCCCGGCTTTACTAAAATACCTGTCTGTACTAATTTGATTGATGGTATTTTTACTTTCTATAAGACTCCAAATGTAATCATTTGGCACGTTTCTAAATCACAATTTGTAATAATGTAATCGGCGATATTAGCATTAGCATTCCTATGGGTTTTTCCATGTATATTAGCATTGCGCTAACCACTCGCTGCCAAATTGAAGCCTTTGAGAGTAGAAAATCTCCTTTTGTCACATCGCAATTTAATTGCACATGCAGTTAATCGTTCAGCCCTAATATACATGCAGCTCTATGCTACAAGCGTATTTTCAAAGAGGTAATGATGGATTTCTTTGTAAAAGTTGTCCATCTTTCCATTAGAAAGATTTGCCTGGACCAACGTAACATGATAACAACGTAACGTGATTACGTAATTCCGTAAGGTTCATGTTCAGCCAATCAACTACTTAGACGTCATCGGCAGTCGACGGACCCCGAGCCGATCTTGCACCCGAGCAGATCCTGTACCGACACCGGTTCTATTTTCTACGCACGACGCCTCTGAAACGGGTCAAGTTCGACATTTTTGGGGAAGGAAAGACAGGAAATCGGACGCGGAAATGGAGAGAAGCTCCCGAGATTTTCAGAATAAAGAACGTACTGCCTTCCGGTTGCTTTACTTTTAAAAAAAGTTACTAACTGTGCGTCCCCGTGAGAAGTTAACACCTAGCTAGCGGTCTCCTTTGTTTTTCAGGTCCGTATTGGCGATTATAAAACGGACAGAACATAAAACACAAACCATGTTGTAGTTTTCTCCTGCTTGTTGTTGTGTTTACCGACGAAGTCACTCGTGTGACTCCGTGCTCGGTCGGTGACAGCTGCTCCATGCTGCTTCGCGTCTCGTGGGAAGGGCCAAGCAGCAGCTTACGCTAGCAAGACGTGCTGCTGCAGTAACGTGCTGCTGACGGCTCCCGTGGAAACCCGGGGTAAGGCTTCGAGTGCGTGGTGCACAAGTGTGTAAATAGGTGATGAATCAGGACAGGGAGTGTTGCATCATCGATGATGCCTGTTGCCCTGCTGCTTTTTGTTCTAAGACCTTTATTAACAACTTTCAAACAAACAGCCAGACAAAATTTACATTCACTGATGTCCACATTAAATCTCATTCAGAGCATAAATAAATATCAGTAATCGTCTAACAATAAACTTCTTTCATTTGAAAATACATTTTCAGAAAGTCATTGTTCCTCCTTCTCAAAATTCCCACTCAGCAATGGACTATGCCCTCTGCCAAAGTCTGCATTCATGTGGACTTTGACTTGATTTGTACTTTGCTTCTGCAAAAGGGGCGTGGTCAACTTCCACAGTTGAGGATCAGGACACTCCAATCACTCGCACCCCTGGACAGGATAGTGCAATTGAGCGTTCTGGGATTTGGCCTAAAGCTGTTAGAAACGGGTGATGAAGACTCGCAGATTTAGGACGACACGATATCCTCAAGAAGAGCTGTAGGCTTTATGCTCAACAGGTGGTCTCAGGACCTCTGTTGGTCCCGCTCTGATGGTTTCTGTTCTGAGACAAAACTTTAATTCTTTAATAATGTCCCCTTAGAGTCCCTACTGCACCAAGCAAGCCCCTGCTCAAGAACAGGTGCTAAAGCGGGCCGGATGAACATTGTAAAAAGGACTACTGACTACTACGTTGTCACTAGTTCAAAATGCCAAACTCAATTATTCTTATATAATCCAGAAGGATGCTGGTATACATGGACAAGTTAGATCTGGGCTTGCTGTCAGAGTCTTGTTTCTTCTCTGGCTCTTTCATTAACCTGCAAGCTGGGTTGTTTTTCTCAACAACAAGGACACTTTCCAACCAGAGCCAAAGATAATCTATTGATCAACCACTGGGACAACATTTAGTCATGAACAACGCTACGCTGGGCAGTGCCGGGAGTCTTTCAGTACGAGGTAAATCCTTCTAGCTAACACTGAGCGACGCAAATAACATTCCTGACTTTGCAAAAGCGAATGGCTGCCTTCTCATCTGCTGATTGAAACGTTGCTCCATCTGTCCTCGTAGGCGCTGTGCTGCTGCACGGACATGCTGGGTCGCTTCTTTTTAATACACAGAGTAGAAGAGCTCATTTTAATTTCCTGGACGCTATCAGGGCGATGTTGGTGGTGTCCCCTCCGTGTCCATTTAAAAGTGACACCACCAACATCGGCGATGCTCTGGCGAAGGTGACAGCAGTAGCCAAAACGGTCAGGAGGAAGGTGAAAACGAGCTCCTCTACTCTTGTGTGTAAAATAGAACCGAAAACTACGGAATCAGAAAATCAACACAGAATAAATGCTTTTGAGTAGCTTTTAATTCGTGGAACAAGAACTCACAGTGAAGCAGGTGCACACGTGCAGTGCACGGTGGGTGAATTAGATCAGTGTGTAAGGTTTGATCTGACTGGAGTGTGATTGTCAGGTGTAGACGGAGTGCACGATTCACACAGACAGCTCTGTAATTGAGACAAAATGCTGCTCCTGGTGCTGCGGAGCCCTGAGAGAGGGGAGATGGACCTGCCTGGACTTAAATGGCTCTTTCTTGCTCCTTTTTGCCACTTTGAAACGAAGGCAAGCTCTCACATAACCTGTCTTTTTGTTTCACCTGATTCTCTCCGACCTGACGGCGCGGGAGGATGGTCACCACTCCTCCTGTGTTGCTGTGAGCCACTGGTGAAGCAGAGCTTGGATCTGATCCAGCTCATTAAAACTCAGTTAATGTTTGTGCTGATGGCTCCACAGAGACAGCCGGAGAGACGAGGCAGTGTTATTCCTGCGTCTGATGAAGCTTTTATGGCTTACAGATGGAGCAAACTTCTCCACCAGCACAACACCACGCTCTGCAGGGATGCCTTTGATTCACTCACAAGCATTCCCAGTTTAATGCCGTTAGTGTGGAAAACCTTTTTATGGTGTGTAACAAATTATGTGAGACAGTCTGTGGAAAAGCACGGTGGTTGTGCTGTTGTTGACAGCTCAGGAAGGAGATTTGTTTTCACAGAAAAACAGCAATCAAATGATTTCTGTTCTATATTCAGATCTAGCGTCGGCTCCCCGCCCCCTCTCCTTCCCAGCGGCTGTTTTCTTGCTTCTTTATTCAGACAACAGTCAATGATGCTTACTCTCATTAGAAAACCCATCTTACGTGTGATTATAGATGTTGTCAAAAATGTGACACACAAGGAGCAGGAGCCTTTATTTCCCTCAGATATGAGTAAAAACACTTCTACGGTGGGATGTTGCCGGGATTCTTCTTGAATTCTGACCGAGTGCTAAAACATATTCTGCCACAATATGAGTGTTCGGTTGCCCAGACTGTGTGGTATCCAAGAGAGCTGCTGTTTGAATGTTAAGGTCAGATGAGCAGTGTTTGTGTGCGGCAGCATCTCAGCAGACCCAAACCTGAGGGGAGGCGGAGATTTTGACCCTTTCATTAAATGTTAACACAGATCTGTTTGGTTTTACTCTGACTGCTTCGGCGTTGAGTTCATTACTCCAGCATCATCATTCTCGTGATGTCATCAGCTCAGTCTGCTTGAATCTGAGTGTGTCGCTGGGTTTGCATGTGTGCAGGTGTAAAGGAGCCTCCCACTATGGGCTCTCAGCGGACAGAAAGAGACGCTCACAGGAGGGTGAGTGCACCGACAGCACATCAGAGCTCACCGTTGCCACGCTGCCCAATGATGGCCCCACCTCCGCCGCTGTGGCTCTGCTGTCAGATGAACCCGGCCTGGTCAACCCGGCCTTTGACCCCAGCATGGAGGACAACAGTCAGTCGGGCAGCATGACCAGCCTGGCTGCTGGCAGCAGCAGCAAAAAGCGTGAGTGAGAGCGGGCGAAAAGTCACAGAACAAGAATATTCCGACAGACTCTGAAGTGGACGCCAGTAATCTTTGTTTTAATGTAAACACACTCATGATGCCTGTTTACCCCACATACAGTCTTTGTTCTGCCTAATGGACTTTGATAGGAATCCTATTAACCAATTAGCTCGGCTACCCTTTCTCCCAACAAATCCACAAAATTTCTCTTTGTGGAAAAAGAAGAGAAGCAGAGAAAGTCGCGTAGAAAGGCAGTCAGTGAGAGGGCAGGCACACAGTGCGCTAAAGAGGAGCTCTAACGAGAGGTAGGTTAAAAATAGCTGGTGCAAGTGTGTGATCATACTCAGTGACGTGATCGACAATGCTCCTTCTTTTACTCCCACCTGTGATACCAGGAGGCAGTCATGAGTGTTCCTCTTTGCTCCTCAACTACAGTAAGTGCTCAGGGCACCAAATGACGCTGCTGCAGCACTCTAGGCTCAGCCAGCTGAACACCCACCACCACCACTGAAGAAATGCACTCTTCGATGTCAAATGGTTTTAATGACAAGCATGAAGGAGCCCTGCGGCGACATACAAAGGAGTGAGCAGAAGCTAACGGCACCGTGAAGCAGCAGCATGGGCTGAAGGCCAAAGCTAAGCAATGTGATAAAATAGGTAAATAAATGCAGCGCGGCTTAGCGAGCATACGGACAACGTGACCATTACATTAGCTTAACAAGCAGGTGAAGACTTACAGATGCAAGTCGAACAGTAGCGTGGATAGACAGCAGTAGCATAGATAGACAGCAGTAGCATGGATAGACAGCAGTAGCATAGATAGACAGCAGTAGCATGGATAGACAGCAGTAGCATGGATAGACAGCAGTAGCATAGATAGACAGCAGTAGCATGGATAGACAGCAGTAGCATAGATAGACAGCAGTAGCATGGATAGACAGCAGTAGCATGGATAGACAGCAGTAGCATAGATAGACAGCAGTAGCATGGATAGACAGCAGTAGCATAGATAGACAGCAGTAGCATAGATAGACAGCAGTAGCATAGATAGACAGCAGTAGCATAGATAGACAGCAGTAGCATGGATAGACAGCAGTAGCATGGATAGACAGCAGTAGCATAGATAGACAGCAGTAGCATGGATAGACAGCAGTAGCATAGATAGACAGCAGTAGCATAGATAGACAGCAGTAGCATGGATAGACAGCAGTAGCATAGATAGACAGCAGTAGCATAGATAGACAGCAGTAGCATGGATAGACAGCAGTAGCATAGATAGACAGCAGTAGCATAGATAGACAGCAGTAGCATGGATAGACAGCAGTAGCATGGATAGACAGCAGTAGCATAGATAGACAGCAGTAGCGTGGATAGACAGCAGTAGCATAGATAGACAGCAGTAGCATGGATAGACAGCAGTAGCATAGATAGACAGCAGTAGCGTGGATAGACAGCAGTAGCATAGATAGACAGCAGTAGCATAGATAGACAGCAGTAGCATGGATAGACAGCAGTAACGTGGATAGACAGCAGTAGCATAGATAGACAGCAGTAGCGTGGATAGACAGCAGTAGCATGGATAGACAGCAGTAGCATAGATAGACAGCAGTAGCATGGATAGACAGCAGTAGCGTGGATAGACAGCAGTAGCATGGATAGACAGCAGTAGCATGGATAGACAGCAGTAGCATAGATAGACAGCAGTAGCATGGATAGACAGCAGTAGCATAGATAGACAGCAGTAGCATAGATAGACAGCAGTAGCATGGATAGACAGCAGTAGCATAGATAGACAGCAGTAGCATGGATAGACAGCAGTAGCATAGATAGACAGCAGTAGCATTGATAGACAGCAGTAGCATAGATAGACAGCAGTAGCATGGATAGACAGCAGTAGCATAGATAGACAGCAGTAGCATGGATAGACAGCAGTAGCATAGATAGACAGCAGTAGCATGGATAGACAGCAGTAGCATGGATAGACAGCAGTAGCATAGATAGACAGCAGTAGCATGGATAGACAGCAGTAGCGTGGATAGACAGCAGTAGCATAGATAGACAGCAGTAGCATGGATAGACAGCAGTAGCATAGATAGACAGCAGTAGCATGGATAGACAGCAGTAGCATGGATAGACAGCAGTAGTATAGATAGACAGCAGTAGCATAGATAGACAGCAGTAGCATGGATAGACAGCAGTAGCATAGATAGACAGCAGTAGCATGGATAGACAGCAGTAGCATGGATAGACAGCAGTAGCATAGATAGACAGCAGTAGCATAGATAGACAGCAGTAGCATGGATAGACAGCAGTAGCATGCATAGACAGCAGTAGCATAGATAGACAGCAGTAGCATGGATAGACAGCAGTAGCATGGATAGACAGCAGTAGCATAGATAGACAGCAGTAGCATGGATAGACAGCAGTAGCATAGATAGACAGCAGTAGCATGGATAGACAGCAGTAGCATAGATAGACAGCAGTAGCATGGATAGACAGCAGTAGCATGGATAGACAGCAGTAGCATAGATAGACAGCAGTAGCATAGATAGACAGCAGTAGCATAGATAGACAGCAGTAGCATGGATAGACAGCAGTAGCATAGATAGACAGCAGTAGCATGGATAGACAGCAGTAGCATAGATAGACAGCAGTAGCATGGATAGACAGCAGTAGCATGGATAGACAGCAGTAGCATAGATAGACAGCAGTAGCATGGATAGACAGCAGTAGCATAGATAGACAGCAGTAGCATGGATAGACAGCAGTAGCATAGATAGACAGCAGTAGCATGGATAGACAGCAGTAGCATGGATAGACAGCAGTAGCATGGATATACAGCAGTAGCATGGATAGACAGCAGTAGCATAGATAGACAGCAGTAGCATGGATAGACAGCAGTAGCATAGATAGACAGCAGTAGCATAGATAGACAGCAGTAGCATGGATAGACAGCAGTAGCATGGATAGACAGCAGTAGCATAGATAGACAGCAGTAGCATGGATAGACAGCAGTAGCATAGATAGACAGCAGTAGCATGGATAGACAGCAGTGTGATGGTTGAGCAGCAGCAATCCAAATGAGAGGCAGCGGTATGTACAGTCAGGGATAGTCACGTGTACGTGACTTCAGGCACGTCCCTGAATACACCTTTTTCCCTCGAGGCTTGATCGCAGCACACCCTAGTGGCCAGTGGGGACCTCTGCAACCACCACCACCAGTGCGAGCTAGGGGTTGTATGAACTAGTCGACTAGTCGACTTCACGGCTCTGTAGTGACTTTTTATGCCTGTCATCGACTAGTCGCTGTCACGTGATAGTGACAAGATGCAGTCCTCGGAAAAGACAGCAGGGGATGAGCCGCTGCGCGTCGGGATCGAGGCGGAGTCGACTCCCTGTGCCAGAGCGTCGGTACTGACACCGGCGGTAAAACGGACATTTAACCAAACTGTGACCTTTTCCCTCTTGCAATTTTACCTTCCCCTCACCCCCATCCTAATCTTAACCAGCTTGCGCATGCAAAGCTCTGATCGTTGACGCGCTCTAGACATCTGCATCCTGAGCACCGCCAAATCAGGTGTCACCATCTCAAAAACAAATTTAACACGCGATCGTTCATGTCAGCTCATTTCCTTTCATGTTTTCTGTCTGTTATTTGTGCCTGATGAGTTTCACTGCTGCGGAGCGAGGCGCATCACCTGTTTTGTCCTCCGTTGACGCACCCCCAAGATTCCACTATCTCCGCTCCGCTCCGGCACGAACTCCGCAGCAAAAACGGTCCCGTTGTAGTCGGCCGGCGAGCAGCAGCAATCCGCTGTTTTTGTGGTCGGTAGGTCTTTTAGAACTGCAGTTCAAAGGTAACTCATGAGGTGAATATATATGAACCCAGGTAGCAGTTTTTCTTTTGGATTGAGAGGAGATGCAGGAAGATAATAAACAGGCAGGACAGAAAAATAGTCAAATAAAAACAAGTTAGTTTTTGTACCTGTTGGTTGCAACAAACAGACACCATTGAAGGTAATCAGAAGTGAGGAACAGAAAATGAAATAATTATTTTAATGTTTAGAGCAGCAGGAACTCCGAGAGGCTGCAGGCGCATCAGTGAGTTTGCGGCCGCTGCGCAGGGGGAGGGGGGAGAGGGCTGAAGCAGAAACTACCGTTGTTAAAAGAAATGTGTTTAACTTTGAAAATGTGGGCGCAATTTTAATTGTCAAAAACTCCAGCGAACCCCCCCCCCCCCACCCCCCCCCACCCCCAGTGCCGCTTCAGGTGTATGACGTCATCAACGACTAGTCGAAGTCGACTCGATTTTCATTACTTGACTGTCGACTTTAAAAAAAATTAAGTCATGCAACCCCTAGTGAGAGCGCTGCAACTGCTGAACAAGCTGTCAGCTCCAGCAGCCGCAGGCGCTTTTTAAAGAATAATGTGGCTGTCAGGAACCCTCACTTTCCCCTGGCCCGCAGAGGGAGGGAGTGGCGCTGCAGAGCTTCCGAGCTGGGAGCAGCCAGGCCATGGCAGCTACCCTGCCACTGCATCCACTTGTAGTCTTAAAGCAAAGTACCAGGAAAGAGCCTCAATGGGCCAGGTCCATTTTGGACATGGTCTTTGGAGTCCAGGGTGGGTTGCATCACTGCTGTAGTTGCACAACTATGTAACTCTACACAGCACTCAGACGGGGTTTATTAATACAATAGAGACCAGCTGAAGGCAGAAGCTCCACGCACAAGAAGATGTTCTATTTTAGGTAAAATCAAAACGTACCCAACAAAAACTACATAAGGAGACAGTCTAAAAGGGCAACAACCACATTCTTATGTATTTCAGTGGAAGCACTAGAGTGACTTAGCAGTTTTTCTAATTAATTCAAAACTTAAAGAGATTATTATGGCCATTTTGAGGAGTTTCTGTGTAAAAATGTAAATAATTACTATTATTGTCCCTTTTAAATGTATGTAGTTATTTTTGTGAGCCATTCCTTAAACCTGGAAATAAGATCCTTGGATTCAATCCCACCCTTCAGCAACACAGGAGTCAACTACAGAACATGTTCCGGTTGCCTGGCCGCTAAACTGTGATTGCCAAGTTCCCCCTAACCAAAGAGATTTCTCCGTCTGTAGAAACACACACACACACACACACACACACACACACACACACAGTCTGTCTTTGATGCTCACTCAATAAACGTTAAAGTCATTCATCTAGCAGCTAGCATCCTGGTTGTGCTCATGGCTCTTGTCTATCCATCGGGTGGTTTTAGCATTGGAATGGCGCCAGTTTCCGTACTCCGGCTGAAAACCCATTTCGGTGCAGGCGAAGTGTAACGAGCAGTCTGTACAAACACAGTCACATTCTAGCTTAGTTTTGGGAGCTCTTGAAGATAAAAATCAACCATTAATGCCCATTAAACTCTTCTTCAAGAAGACTGGACAGGGATCATGTAGCTCCTCCAGACAAAAATCCATTTTGGGATTCTAGGCATTATTATTATTATAATTATTATTATTATTATTAGTGCAGACTATATAAGAAAGAAATCCTTCTTCACAAACGTGGAGTTAAAACAATCCTGCTAGCTACGTGGAGAAACTGGGTGTTAGCGTTTACAGTCCAGGGAAGGAGGGATCTGGGTTTAACAGGAGGAAGAGCAGAGCAGTGATGATGCTAAACGGGCCCCATCCAGGCATTTGCTGTAGATTAGCAGAGCTGACAGGAAACTGAAGCTCAGAGAGCAGAATGCACATGTGAAGCCCACAACCACATAAACAATATAACATGATCAAAAGCTCCAAAAAGGGGATTTAGCACGATAGAGGACCTTTAACACTGCTGAAATAACTGAAATGCTATCCCAACAGTGGTGAAAAGGGTTACTTATTAAAACTGAATAAAGGGCTATCTGATTTTAATTTTAAAAACTGAAGCGGTTTAGGGAAGGCTGTGAAACATTTCGGTCTTGGCTGGTTTGGGCAAGCTGTTAGCTCATCGTTCTGAGACCAAATAAAACAGTTGATGTGATATAAATCAGCATCTTATCTTACTAGAAAAAGGGGCTAAAAACACGCTTCGTTTAAAAAGTCCTGTCTCGTACTAGCATTACGTTTAGGCACTTGTTCTGACAGCATCATACAGGAATTTCAGCTTTCTGCCTGTTTCTGTTGCAGCGTGTAAACACAGGTCTTTTCAGAGGAGGCTGGAGCCTGACTGGACCAGACTCAGACATGTCCGGGCATGTTGGGAGTGACGGAGGCTATAAAGAGCCTCTCTGTCTTTGTTTTGCAGTCAGGAATTTTGACCGTTCTTCAGTGAGGAGCCGCTCCTTCAGGAGGCTGAACCGGGCCTTCAGTGTTCTCCGGAGAACCAAGAGTGGCACTGCAGACAGCAATGAAACATCTGAAGAGAGGGACAATGCCAGGAATTCCAGTGTGCCACCAGAAGGTACGGACCGAAGCTTTTACATCCAACTCCCTGTCTCCGAGAGACTTCCTGAGAGAGCAAGACGTGTGTGTTTCCAGATGTTTGTCTTTTCAATGTTCCCTTGGCTGTGTGAGGAAGGTTTTGGGCCCATGGTGGATCAGCAGCATGTGTTTCTTTAATAATTCAGTTTCCAGATTGCAGAAGTCTGCTGGTGCATCACCACAGACAGATGAGGAGGGAGATGCAGCCTGAGGCACTGTGCATAGTGATGTTACACCAAAGGTCGCTGGAGATGAGGCTGATGACATCCACCCTTCTCTTCTGCATCTCCTGTTCTTTACTTTAACCTACTCTTCTGCCGTCTCCCTCTCCACCTCCATCCTCAGTAATCCTGCATCTTTCCATCCTCACCTTTTCACCTTCAGACTTGCATTTACGTAGTCTTCAGGGACATGTGGATCTCTTCAGGGACATGTGGATCCGCGAGACACTCAGCAGAAAGGAAAACAACACATGATGTAACGTCCACTTCGCAAACCTTTTCATGGCATACTGGAGTTAATATAGTCAGCCATAACAGAACATTATGTTGAGTTAGAGCTGCAGAGAGATGGGAGGAGAAGGAGCGTGCTATTGCATAAGAATGCAGGATGACAAACAGCTGGGGAGCAGATGATTCTCAGAAGCCATCAGTGAGCAGGTCAAGAGAATAGATGAAATATTCATTGCGTGCCACTGGAGTGGCAGACGGATGGATGGAGAGAGTGAGCGAGAGAAACAGTCATTCATATTAAACAATAAGAGGTGGATACAGAATTCAATGATAGTCATCAGAATGTTTTAATGTCCTTGTGTGTAAAAGAAAATGGTGGAAAACTACAAACGTCACAATGTGAGGCGAGCAGCAGTTATGAGCAACAAGTCTAGGTTAGTGTGTCCCCACCCTTCAGGCTATCTGCTGTGATCAAGTCAAACTGTTGACTTTGGAATGGTGAAAGTGCATCGCTGAGTGGAATGAGCAGCTGAGCCTGTGAAGCTGGAGACAGGGGGCTCCATAGGGGAGGAGGGGGTTGGGGGGGAGGGTCACTTCTCATAACCAAAAAAAGGAGGAGAGATAGATCTTCTCTTTTAGTGACTGGGCAAGTCTGGGGGGGGGCAGAAAAGTGCATTCTCCCCTGAAATGCTGGGGCTTATATGCTGATGACTTCATAGCTACGGCAGCATCCCTAATGTTGATCCCGTCCATTAAGTTTTGAAGTTGAAACCAATCTGCTGGTCAGTTGTACTGGAAACCACTGAACCTGTTAAAACTATTCACACATCTCCTCCCAAGCTGTGTCTCACTGGAACTGAGAACTGGGGCTTTAGCTGCAGATGTACTGTACGTGACTTCTGATAGAAACGTCACGCAGGACAATCGGCCAAGATCGTTCTGCCTCTCCGTTTGGATGTGTTTGTTTTAGCAGCCTGAGGGAGTGGAGCCAGCTGGCTTCACTGCTGAACTCCACCATACTTTACCACTCACTCACCCTTGATGCCTTTCCTTCCACGGTGCTTTCACTTTCTCCCACGTCGTCTTCTGCTGTCTTTGGCTGTTGCGTTGTTTTTCTCACCATTGAGCAATGGAACTAAAGTTGGTCTTCTCTCAACCTCTCCATCAGTGCTGGCTCTCCCTCAGCTGCATCACCTGATCCCCGACGGTGAAGTTACCAGTATCAAAATCACACGGCAGGATCCCTCAGATCCACTGGCCATCAGCATTGTGGGCGGCAATGAGACCCCACTGGTGCGCATCCTCATCCAGGACATCTACAGAGAGGGCGTCATAGCCCGGGATGGCCGCTTGCTGCCAGGAGACATGGTTTTAAAGGTAAAGAAAGACTTCACCAGGACAGGAAAAGGCTAGCCAAGTTGCTATTTTGCCTTAAAACAATGTGTTGTTTGGTTGTTTTGCTGTCAGGTGAACGGCATTGACATAAGCAACGTGCCTCACTCCTACGCTGTTACGACCCTGAGGCAGCCCTGCCAACTCCTGCGGCTGACTGTGCTCAGAGAGCAGAGACACCGCTACCGCTCACACTCGCATGGCCACCCTCACGGGCATGGCCACGATGTTGCTGGGGGGCTGCCTCATCCCGTCAGAGATGACAGTGTGCACGTGGTCCTGAACAAAAACACTCCAGATGAACAGCTGGGCATCAAGCTCGTGCGGCGAGCAGAGGAACATGGCGTCTATATCTTTCATCTGCTAGAGGGAGGGCTGGCGGCACGTGACGGACAGTTGTGCACTGGTGACCGAGTGCTGGCTATCAACGGGCACGATCTTCGTTACGGGGCGCCAGAGCACGCTGCTCTGCTCATTCAGGTCAGTCACCAGGGGCCGCCGGTGGAAAGGTCACAGTTGCCACAAATCTGACTTGATTGTTGTGTTAACAGACCACGAACAAGCATGCTCTGCCCCTCCTACGTTTCCCTGAGGTATTAAAGATAATTGTGGTGATTCAAGCTAATTGTACTGCGCTGTGCTGTTGTGTCTGCACTCACTGGTTAATAGTGTTTAATTGTGGTGACTCCCCAACGGACCCGGCCGTTCTGCTGCCTCTGGTTCCTGGTTGGTGCCAGTCGATGATGGCGTGTTTTTGGTTAATGGTGGTTAATCACTGTGTGTTTGCGGTGGACCATGCACGCTCTCTGTGCTCAGAGTTCCTGTCTGAGCCTTCTGACTGGCTCTTCTGGGTCTCTGCGGGGCCAAGATGGCCTCTCAGATCAGCCACATTCTTGCAGAGATTATGGACTGGCAGGGAAGAAATTAAATTTGTCCAATTAGGGCAATAATGGGTTGGAATGGCTGTTTCAGGGCTCAGCACTACGTTAGACACACCAGCAGAACCCCCCGAGGACTGAAAGGCAGGGAGACGTATGCAGCCATCCAGCCTGTGTGGCTGTTAGACAAATCACATGCCAGTGTGTGAATGAGTGTAGCTGGACCAGCAGGGCATTAGGAGTGTGAATCACACACACACACACGCATCTTAGGGCCTTTGATGCTCGAGTGTGAAGCACCAGGTCTACCACCGGCAGCTCTCTTTCCAGCATGGGAAGACTTGCTACCTGCGACTCAAACCATTTTTGTAAGGAACTGGAGGAGGATTCAGAAGGACCACCAGCTGGGACCAACAGAAACACTGCAAAGGGCTTGTTGAGTTTCTGAATTTGTTTTACCTTTTTAACTTTTTGGGATATTCCACCAAAAATAGACATTTTGTCTTTTGAAATATTTCCCAGAATTAAATGGGAAAACAATTTGTAACCAGCCGAGTCATTCTCCTGACCCAGTTGTACCGCTTTAGCTTTAACTTGGCCTAAAACACAGTAAGAGAATGGATCCGAGCATTGTGAATAAAAAAGTCCCTCACTCACACACGCACGCACTCACACACACACACACACACACACACACACACACACACACACACACACACACACAAATATAATGACAGTGAGAGGAAGAAATAAGCACACCATATTTGCGCTGGAGCGATTGGAGCTGGTGTGTGTGTGTGTGTGTGTGTGTGTGTGTGTGTTTGTGTATGTGTGTGTGTGTGTGTGTGTGTGTGTGTGTACGTGTGTGTGTGTGTGTATGTGTGTGTGTGTGTACGTGTGTGTGTGTGTGTACGTGTGTGTGTGTGTGTGTGTCTGTGTACGTGTGTGTGTGTGTGTGTGTGTGTCTGTGTGTGTGTCTGTGTGTGTGTGTGTGTGTGTGTGTGTGTGTGTGTGTGTGTACGTGTGTGTGTGTGTCTGTGTGTGTGTGTGTGTGTGTGTGTGTGTGTGTGTGTGTGTGTCTGTGTGTGTGTGTGTGTGTGTGTACGTGTGTGTGTGTGTGTGTGTGTGTGTGTGTGTGTGTGTGTGTGTGTGTCTGTGTGTGTCTGTGTGTGCGTGTGTGTGTGTACGTGTGTGTGTGTGTGTGTGTGTGTGTGTGTCTGTGTGTGTGTCTGTGTGTGTCTGTGTGTGTGTCTGTGTGTGTCTGTGTGTGTCTGTGTGTGCGTGTGTGTGTGTACGTGTGTGTGTGTGTGTGTGTGTGTGTGTGTGTGTGTGTGTGTGTGTGTCTGTGTGTGTGTCTGTGTGTGTCTGTGTGTGTGTCTGTGTGTGTGTCCTAACATTTCTCTCGGTGTGGGTTCCCATGGGTGGGAGCACACCCACCTAAGGAGGTCCAAAATCCAAGTGGGGCCCAAAATGGTGGACCCCACTCCGATTTCAATTAAAATGAGCTCAGCAGCCTCCCCTGATGCTACCATTGCTTTTTTTTTCATGTCAAAAAATTGTCCCCTAAGGTAGCAAAAAGTGGGCAAGTGTGTAAAGGTGTGTATCCTGCAGCCGACCGTAACCGGAAGTCAGGATATACACTTCCCACAAAATCTTATACACACCGCGGGAGTCTGAAACCTTTGGCCAATGACATTGCTGCACTGAGGAAAACTACCGGAAGTTCACAGCAAGAAGAAAACAACACGGATTGAAGACAAAAAGACGACGGAGTGATTGGATTATTTTGAATATTTTTACATTTACCGACCTCTGCATGCAGCAGGTAAGCTAGGCATGGTTCAGAAGAGTTTATATTTTGGCGTTCTGTTGGGATGTATTTAAGCTGGCTGCCATGTGGCTAACTTTAGCAACATAATATTATAAATAGTTCGTTGTTTACTCACCCAGACAAGTTTGGAGTTACTTGGATCCGCTCAGAAGGAGTTTTTTTATCGAGTCGCCATTAGCTTATATCCATATAATGCCAATGGGAGCAAAACTGCAGGAGTTGTTGCTGCATTATCTGCCCTCAAACTCCTTCATTTAACCAAGTGTTCTTATTAAACGTTAACACTACTCCCATCGGAGTTCAGAAAATCTCGTAAGTGTTTATTTGTTCGGTTTGGGGTGATTTCAAGGCAAAAATACAACAATATTGTGCGATTAAAACAGCGTCACGGCCAGTCGCCATCTTGGTTGTAGTCCGGCCAGCACTTTAACTCTGTGCTCTGCAACGGTCGGTTTGACAGAACTTGCTGCTGTTGACATCAGTGTAGTTCGGGTTTGCGTATTTCCAAATTGCAATAATCGAATGACCAATTGGACTAAATTCAGCTTCTACAGACTCTTTCAGCAACCTACGCGGACTACAGCCGTAATGGCGGAGGGCTGCAACGTTATTGAAATCTCAGTTGGAATCGGTTGCATTAAAAGCCTGTAGAAACTCCAGAAGCTAATACGTTAGCACCTTCAAGACGTGCTGAACTCACAGAGGAATTTTTTTTTAACTATTCTCAACAAAACATTGTTAAATGAAGGAGTTTTGGGGCAGATAATCTTATAATATCCTGCCCTGATAGGCTCCCATTATATGGATACTGTATACGGTGATAGCAACCTGATTAAAACTCCTCCTGAACTACGCCAAGTAGGTCCACACTTGTCTGGGTGAGTAAATTAACGTAATATTTGTTAAAAAAAATAGCCTGGCCAGCCAGACTCGCTCTGTGCAGAATTGAACAGAGTGAGTCTGGCTGGCCAGGCTAAAAAAATAAGGTCCAGGTTGAAAATGCTGCATGTGTCAGTGATGTTGTTGTACCAGAAGTTTGACAGCCCTAGTTTAGATTAGTGACTGAGTGTCTTTGCAGCACAGCTTGGTTATTATATAACAAACTAACTTCTTGGCTTCAACAGGCTCGGTCAGCTCTCAGTGTACACATTTCAGAATTTGTATATTTCATTATCCTGTGTTTGATGTTAAACAATGTGCATCATGCAATAGCAAAGCTCAATGCACAGCTGCTGTATGTGTGTTTGTATGAATGTTCTAGATTTTATTTTTCTCTTGCTATTTTTCAAAAACCTTTCTGTGAGATTTGCCTTGACTAAGTACTAATTACGATTATTTTCACAGAGCCATTATGTCCACAAGAAAGAGGAGGAAAAAGCCTATAGATGATGCAAAGACACACATCCTGTCCTGTACTGACAAGGTTGGGTTTATGTCGAGATACATTGACGGTTACAAAGGTAATTTGCGAAAATTTCTTGACACAACTTGTGTTTTTCAAAAGCAAATCAGTTGACAAGTTGACAAGTAATTAAAATTGCGCCCACATTTTCAAAGTTAAACACATTTCTTTTAACAACGGTAGTTTTTGCATCTTTACTGCAAACTCACTGATGCGCCTGCAGCCTCTCAGAGTTCATGCTGCTCTAAACATTGAAAGAATGATTTAATTTTCTGTTGCTGACTTCTGATTACCTTAAATGGTGTCTGTTTGTTGCTACCAGCAGGTACAAAAAGGAACTTATTTTTATTTGACTATTTTTCTGTCCTGTCTGTTTATCATCTTCCTTCATCTCATCTCAATCCTAAAGAAAAACTGCTATCTGGCTTCATATATATTCACCGTATGAGTTACCTTTGAACTGCAGTTCTAAAAGATCTACCGACCGCAAATATAGAGGAGTGTGTGCTACGCACAGACCGCATCAGTGAGGTGAAGTCACAGCAGAATGAAACAGGTGATGCGCTCTGCTCCACAGCAGCAAAATGCATCAGGCACAAATAAAAGACAGAAAGCATGAAGGGATATGAGCCGACATGAACGATTACGTGTTAAATTTGTTTTTGAGATGGCGACACTTTGAGAATGTTGCTGTGGCTGTGCTCAGGATGCATCTGTCTGGAGCGCATCAACGATCAGAGCTCTGCGCCTCTCAGCTCTAAATAATCTTGGAGAGTTCACATAGATAATGTAATATAAGTGGAACCATTGATTTTTCGAAAAAAAATGGTAAACTATTGTGTGGAGGATCTACAGACTCCAGTAGTCTGTAGATGAACAGCACCTTCTTCCTTTTCTGGTGCATTTTGTGCAGCTGAAAACACGGTCATTTCTGCTCCACACCAGACCAGAGTTTTACAATCCCAGTGATGTGACGGGAGTTCAACATGCCTCCTATCCTCCAGAGCCACTTGGTGGAGTTTTGAAAAATATTTGATGGCTCCTACCCAGATCAGCATTGGAGCTCTAGAAGAGGATAGAGCTTTCAAAAATTCCTAGTGAGGCGGGGATGCTGGTTTCTGGGTCGGAACTGGCTAGGAACTTGTGCTCCTAACCTCAAGAAGAGGATGCAAAGCTTTTAAAAGTTGCTAGCGGGCCAGGGAAGCTGGTTTCTGGGTTGTGCTCTGGATAAGATGACATGCGTCTCTCCCTCTCTCTAAAGCGCTAAGCTACATTACGTGAATGGATATTAACAAGTATTAAACAGCTGACAAATGCTCATTGTCAAGAATCAATATTATATTAACTGACCAATAATATTTTAATTGTCTACATCAGGGATTCCCAAAGTGTGGTGCCGCTAGGGGGTACGCGAGGTGAAAAGTGTAATGGCTGCGGAGCTCAGAGAAGTCTGTCAAAAGTCACCATTAGCGTAGCCAGAAACTCATTTGTGGGTGGGCCTAAGAAAAAGTAAGTGGGCCCAATGAACGTAATTGAAAACAAGTATATTTTGCTTGTGTGTGTGTGTGTGTGTGTCCTCCGCACATGCCCTAGCTCAGGGGTCGGCAATCCGCGGCTCTGGAGCCGCATGCGGCTCTTCCATGCGGCTCTTCCATGCGGCTCTTCCATGCGGCTCTCTTTGCTTGTAAAATAATGAATGGATATTTAAATAAAATGCTTTATATTTTACTGAATTAATTTTACATCTGTAAGCTAATTCTAAATGTAGATTGTCTGCGTAAACCTGAACAGGTCCAACCCGGTCTTACTGTGAGACCGGGTTGACGGGTCACGCTTGTGCATAATCATAGGCGCTGTCTGAGCTGAAGAGGATGTGAGATTCTGGGATTCTCTTCAGACGGCTCCTGGATGTGTCGCCACATTGGAGACAGGAACAAGCGCTATTCAGCCAAAGTTTCATAATCAGGGAACATTTTCTAAGTGACAAGTCTCTCTTAGAGACCGGTTTTGGCAAACTCGCTTCAGTGGGAGGAACCTTCCCGCATGCGCTCTGGTTCTGCGAAGTGCTCCAAGCCCCTCTCCACACTTTCAGCTCGCTGTGCACCTTATGTATGCGCTGACTGAGCGGTGTCCAGCTCAGATGTTCAGAAGGAAATCTTTTCTTGAGTGATTTAGCTACATCTGCGATTTGCGTAGAATAAAGTGTCAGTTCGTCTGCTTGCGTCGGGGTAATTCTTTCTATTCTTTCTCCATCAAAAATAAACGGTCAAATACGGGAACTATCCGGTTAACACAACACAAGCCCTGCTTTAACTGTTCTGTTTTCTTGTGAAAATTGTTACAAATTTAACTTGATTAACACCAGAGCCAGGCGCACTGCGCCGTTATCTCCGTCACTGTAAATGAGGGAAAAACAAAATGATCGGATCCTTTTCTGACCTTCCCCACCTGCAAAGTTTAATTCCAACAATCAAACGTGACAGAGCCTGGATTTGTATTCTGAACAGTCTAAACATGTTTTAAAAAGAAACGTATGACAAAAGTGGCACCTGCTCAGTAAAACCACCAACAGGGTGAAAAATATCTAAATATTGTCGGCAGAGACGGGCTACAACTTCTGGATCCACTTCATATAAATCGTTTTATTGATTACCTTCTTATGAAAGATAACTTTGACGTACACGAGCGACCGGTACCGGCTGCTGTCACCTGTTGTGATCAGCGCTCTGCTGTCTGAGGGTAGGCCCCGCCCACAACGCCGCAGCTGCTGCAGTGTTTTCTTTACTGTGGGAAACGGGTAATAATGGCTCTTTGATGGGAACAGGTTGCCGACCCCTGGTTTAGCTTGACGTCTGATATGTATATATATATATATATATATGTATAGCCATGCCCTGATGTGGGGCTGGGGGGTGCGTCAACATGGTCGGGACATAGAAGGGGATGCGCGGCTAAATAAGTTTGGGAACCACTCCTCTACATGACAGTAACATTTTGTTAGCGCACGAGTTGTAGCAAGCTAGCTAGCATCGTTCCCTCACAGAAACACCTGCTCCTCCACAGAACTTCCTGACACCACAGATAAATCTCTCTGCTTTGGCTGATGATTTCTCCCTCTGGTTTGTCTCTAAGCTGCAGTTTGCTCTTTAAGGCAAATTTCATCTGTACTGATCCAAAAATGACAAGGAAAGGGTGAAGTTAGTAGGGATTGCATTATTAAACATTAAAAGTAGATGTCATCATTCACATGAATGAATTTCAGTTCTTTTCTTGTTTCTCTTGGCCTGTTAGGACTTATGTGTCATTTACTGAGCTCCTAAGGTATTTAAAAAGCATTTATTTAGATTTTTTAAAAGATGCAGGAACCTTGAAATAGCACTTTCTTCTCTATTTCTTCCTCTGCATACATTTTTTCCTCACAATCTCTGGGTGTCAAATCTCAATTATTACAAACTTGTAAATCATAATGTCATTGCACTTGTGAAAATAGATTTAAATGCATTTTTAGTTTACTGCAACTTAAAGCTCATTTGCACCATACATTATAATCTATTTGTTGTATATACATTTGTTATATTGCTTTTCTGTCTCATATATTGCAAATAGGAATACTTTTTTGTATTGCTATGTAATATATAGTTCCATGCCTTGCTGTGGCCCCACTGTAATTTTCCAGTCTGGGATCCTTCTACATCTGTTTGTCGGTTTATGTCAAGTCTGAGTTGCATGGGTTAGGGTGCATCTGTGTTGTTACACTTCACTGGTGTGTTACGTGGACCAAATGGTACACAGCACTCTCAGATTAAGGGAAAGTAACAGAGCATAGACAGGACCTCAGTGATACATTCATATGGATGGGTTGGCATCAAAAACATGTTTTGGCCACAGAAAGCCTGATCAAAAATCTGTTTACCTGCAAGGAGAATGTTGAGCATTGTCTGCAGGTTATATACCGACTAGACGCAAGAACCTCAGCCTCACTTTAAAATACTGTAGTATCTCTTTTGAGTTCCAGAATGAAATGTTTAATTATTATATATTTTATAGGAAAAGGAGTGTTTGCCACACCCCCCATTGAACCAGGGGACTTCGTCTTGGAGTACAGGGGTAAACTCCTCACAAAGGAAGAATGCGAGTCAAGACGATACTCAAGAGACTGAAAGCAAATTTCTCTTTGGCTTTAAGTGGCAGAACCATTGCTTATGGTAAACATGGAAAAATTGATGATTTTTATTGATTAGAGAAATTCCGAGTTATCCCTGTAACAAGGGTTTAATACTTGATAAACTAATTAAAGCACAAATATTAAAATCTTTTGAAAACAATTCTTTCAATAAAACTGTTAAAAAATGTAAAATTATTACAATTTTTTTTATACTTTTCAGCCTGGATGCATCTGAAGAAGATGGCTCTCTCGGAAGATTGGTCAATGACAACCACAAAAATCCTAATTGCGTTATGAAAAAAATCATAGTTGACAACAAACCACATTTGTGCCTTTTTTCTCTGAAGAAAATAGAAATAGGAGCTGAAATTGATTACAACTATGGTGATTCAAAATGGCCTTGGCGCAGTAAGGTGAGTTGGTTGCTATTTCTCCAATATTAACCATGCTTCCAATATTACTCTTGGTTGTCTATGGAAATGCATTTCATCTTTGATCTGTGATATGTTTTATTCATCTACAATCCAGGTGGGAAAAAACAAGGCTCCTGCAGCAGCAAAAGAGAACCTATTGGGTGGGGAAGGCCAGGTAATGCCACACACACCGTCATGTTTCCAGTCATGTTCTTATGGGGTCCTTCCATCTTCCAAACACATTTCTATCTGGAGTCTCTCCTTTACACACTCGTATGTCTAGTCTGACCCAAGTGGGGCCCTTCCGTCCAGTTCTTCTTGTAGATGTTTTTAGTGCACTATGGTAACACCAGACATGACCTCAGCTGTGATTTTAACATTCATTATTGTATACCGTCTGAGCTTTTACATGTTTTGAATCAATATTTTGATTCATCCACTGTGAACTCCTGGAATCGTCATGAGAGCTGCTCATTACCAGTAGTCCAGAAGGCCACGCCATGTTCTCAGTTGTCGTTCTGTGCTGCTGTTTCACACTTAGATGATCTTTTTTGCCTTTGGAAGTCTCTTCATATAGTTCTGAGTCTTTTGTCTGTTATCTATATTTCAGATGAAAGGCCTTCAGACTCCTGCTGCAGCAGAAGAGAATGAGGCCAGCCCTGTTCCTCAGATGCTTAATGATGGACCAATCCCAGATGAGACCTACACACAGGTAAGAGTACATTCAAACACCTTCATCTGTGCTGACATGTATGTGGTGTTGTTCTACTACTAAAATGGACCAATGCTCATGTGGCTGTATGGTAGTCAGGTGAACCTATTGGGTGGGGAAGGCCAGGTAATGTCACACACACCGTCATGTTTCCAGTCATGTTCTTATGGGGTCCTTCCATCTTCCAAACACATTTCTATCTGGAGTCTCTCCTTTACACACTTGTATGTCTCTAGTCTGACCCAAGTGGGGCCCTTCCGTCCAGTTCTTCTTGTAGATGTTTTTAGTGCACTATGGTAACACCAGACATGACCTCAGCTGTGATTTTAACATTCATTATTGTATACCGTCTGAGCTTTTACATGTTTTGAATCAATATTTTGATTCAACCACTGTGAACTCCTGGAATCGTCATGAGAGCTGCTCATTACCAGTAGTCCAGAAGGCCACGCCATGTTCTCAGTTGTCGTTCTGTGCTGCTGTTTCACACTTAGATGATCTTTTTTGCCTTTGGAAGTCTCTTCATATAGTTCTGAGTCTTGTCTGTTATCTATATTTCAGATGAAAGGCCTTCAGACTCCTGCTGCAGCAGAAGAGAATGAGGCCAGCCCTGTTCCTCAGATGCTTAATGATGGACCAATCCCAGATGAGACCTACACACAGGTAAGAGTACATTCAAACACCTTCTTCTGTGCTGACATGTATGTGGGGTTGTTCTACTACTAAAATGGACCAATGCTCATGTGGCTGTATGGTAGTCAGGTGAACCTATTGGGTGGGGAAGGCCAGGTAATGTCACACACACCGTCATGTTTCCAGTCATGTTCTTATGGGGTCCTTCCATCTTCCAAACACATTTCTATCTGGAGTCTCTCCTTTACACACTCGTATGTCTAGTCTGACCCAAGTGGGGCCCTTCCGTCCAGTTCTTCTTGTAGATGTTTTTAGTGCACTATGGTAACACCAGACATGACCTCAGCTGTGATTTTAACATTCATAATTGTATACCGTCTGAGCTTTTACATTTTTAAACCAATATTTTGATTCATCCACTGTGAATGCCGCATCCAGTTTAAGGTCTTAACTATTGTTTACAATGCCCTAAATGGTCCAGCTCCCGCTTCCCTGTCAGAACTGCTCAAGCCATATGTACCATCCAGAAGCCTAAGATCGGCAGATCACCTGCTCTTTTGCACCCAGAGATGAAATATAAATCCAGTGGGGAGCGGGCCTACGTGTTTGCTGCCCTCAAACTTTAGAATGCTCTTCACCTCAGTGTTCGACAGGCCCCGTCACTGTGTCGGTTCAAGTCAGTGCCGAAGGCCTATTTTTATCATTAACTTTGATCAATGATCAGGCTGTTAGCGTTTTAGTCTGTGGTGTCTTCCCTGTTGACATGTGCTTACCTTTTAGTATGTTTTTTTTAAATATTTTTAGTCATGACCTTGTTTTTACTCGTTATTTTTTTAATCTTTTAATTCTTTTAATTTATTATCCCTTTTATCCTTTATAATTTTTTTCAATCTTGTTTGTTATTTCGGGGTTCTTTTTCTATCTTCGTTCGGTGTTTCACTATGGGAATCGCCCTGGCGTGACCAACTACGGAAGCTCCATTGACATCACGTCTGTCCCTGACAGACTGGTAGCGCCGTGCCCAGGCTCCGCCCACCCAGTATATACACGGCCAACCAACCCCTCCTACTCATTCTCGCTTTCTCGCTTTCTTCCCGTGAGAAACTACACTTTGCTCCCTCAGCGATTTTCAGGCTGTCTTTGGTCAGCTGCTTAACTGTTCCCAGGCGTACCATCAGGATCCGTCGCCGAACGCAGTCCCAATGCAGTCTGGATTAGAGCTGAGTAAGTGTTTCTAAATCACTTGGCACACTTTGCTAGGAACCATTACCGCGTCACGGCGAACTGCTCCCGCGGCTACTCGGTTGTCATTGACGGAGTAGTATTAGCGAGTGTGGCTCAAGCTAACGCGTTGTTGCGAGCTTGTCCTGTTCTTATTTAGCATTTACTCGCTAATGAGCTATTTTGTTGCAGCTAACGTGTCACGACGAGTTGTCCTACATATAAAATATAGCTATAGTTGCAGACTTACACCTGCTAACTAGCTTGCTAACGCTTTTTCAGGCTAATCTGTCACGACCAGTCGGTTTTTCAGCTATGGCTTCCACCCCTACCCAGACGGAAGGGTCGGAACCAAAGGCTAAAGAGGCTGCATCCCGCCTGTGCCCGGCATCATGTGGGGCTTCTATTTCAGGCAGGGACCCTCATCCTATTGTCATAGTGTGCATGGGTGCTGCTCACGCCCAGGCATCGCTGGCTAACCCGCAGACATGCCCTCACTGCTCCTCCATGCCAGAGAAAAAGGAGGCTTAGAGTGGCAGTGGCTAACAGCCAGAACCCAGGCCTCGGCTTGGCCACACCTGTGATGCAGGTGACAACCATCAGCCGCGAGCCTCCACAAGTTGGGCAGATATGATGGAGGAGGAGCCCCCGCTACCACTTCTGTTCGAGGGACTGGTTGACAGTGGGCTGCTCGATGCGGGTGATGACCTCCTCTATTTGGACATGGACGAGGAGGAAGAGGATTCCACCTTCCCGGCTCAACACTCTAGGCCACCTAGCGGCACTGGGGTGGCATCACAGGGGGACACCGACATGTACGAGGTTTGCAGGCGAGCAGCTGCAAAGCTCAACATTCAGCGGCCGGCAGCCCAAGGGGCAGAAGGGGTGGGACGAGACCTGTATGAGGCTTCCACTGTCCTCCGCTCCACCCAAGTGTTACTGGTCTAGCTCATTTAAAAGCAAACTCCCCACCAAGGGATACTCCAAACTGGAGGTGCATGGGATGGGGGAATTGGGGCTGGCCGAACCCCCAACTGTGGAGCCTTCAGTGGCATACCACCTTCACCCCAACCGCAGATCCGTGTCAGCGTCATCCAGCATCTCTCTCCCATCTAAAACGGATCGTCTCACGGCATCCATTTTTCAGAGGATGCACACATATGCTGGCCAATCTGTGTGTTCCCTCAATGCAGTTACTCTCTTGTCAGCTTATCAAGGAGAAATCCTGGAGGAAATGGGTCGTCAGCTGGACTCTTGGGCGCCTAACCCGGCTTTATGGGATGAAATCTGTGTGGTGAATGATCTCATCCTGCACTCTACTAGAGGAGCAGTCCAGGGCTGTGGGCGTGTGATGGGTTTGGCTGTTTCAGGTGAGAGAGCCTTGTGGCTAAACTTGTCAGGCCTAGGTGACAGCCAGAAAGCTGATGTCATGGATGCAGCATATGACCCTGTCAAAGGTCTCTTTGGCCCGCCCTGGAGAAGATGACTGAGACAAGCACCCGCAGGAAGGTGAGGCCCTCAATCTCTGCTTGCCTCGTAAACATAACCCTCAGCCACCTCAGGCACCCAAGCCTGGGTTTGCAGCAGCTGCCCCAGCGGCAAAGGGTCAACAGGGTGGGGCTAGACCACAGCGATCGGCAGGTGGTCAGCCAAACAAGGCGGAGAACCCTCGCCCATGGGGGAAGCACTCTTTCGCAGCAGCAGCCGCGAGGAACCGCCCGTCTCACCCCAGCGAGGGCAAGAGGAAGAAGTCATCCTAGCTGCTCTTGCTTCTCCTCTCCAGAAGAAGAGGAGGTTTTCAGAGGTACAAACAGACCTCTGTGTTCAGGGTTCAGACACTCCTGTGGTTCCCGGTCCAGCAGGAGTGGCGAGTGTGTGGAGCAGAAAACGCAGTGTCACCAAACACTTTTCATGAGCATGCAGTTAGTGTCACCAAGCACTTTGTTCCCAGATGTGTGCAGAAATGTTCAGGGGGGTCATTTAAAAATAAAGACGGCTTTTCTGCAGCCAGGCGTTCAGTCAAGGGCAGACAGCTCCCCAGCAGAGGGCCCTCTCACTCTTCCCACAGGTCGAGTCAAGGCTGCTCAGGTGACGGAGATGACGTCACCCAACAGCGGCTTGCTTTCGGCGCGGGCCAAGAGGTGGCGCGCATGCGCAGTTCCCTCGTGGGTTCTGATGACAGTTTGTTGGGGTTACAGGCTTCAGTTTGCCTCAAAACCTCCCTGTTTCAATGGGATAATAACGTCAGTGGCAAGAGAGGATTCGGCGCATATCCTGGAAAACGAAATCGCTTCACTGTTGAACAAAAAAAGCGATCAGGATGGTGCCGAGCGACGAGGCCCACCAGGGTTTTTATTCGCTCTACTTCCTTGTTCCAAAGAAGGACGGGAAATCTCTCCGTCCCATACTCGACCTGCATGTGTTAAACAAACACTTACGCAAGTACACTTTCAGAATGTTGACTCACAAAACACTCTGCCGTTCCATCTGCCCAGGAGATTTGTTTGTCACAATTGACCTTGCGGATGCCTATTTTCACATCTCTATTTATCCTCTACACAGGAAATTTCTCAGGTTTGCCTATCGGGGCACAGCCTACGAGTTTCAAACCATCCCGTTCGGGCTGTCATTACCATCGAGGGTTTTCACCAAGTGTGTGGAGGCAGCGCTGTCCTCACTGAGGACTCGCGAGATCAGAATTTTCTCTCACATAGACAATTATCTGATTTGCGCTCCCTCCCGGGAGCAAGCAGCCAGCGACGCGCTGGTGGTGTTGAGCCATCTGACCGACCTGGGATTGAAAATAAACTGGACAAAGAGCAGTTTATTCCCCAGACAATGCACAGAATATCTGGGTCTTAAGATAAACTCTCTCTCTTATCGCGTTTCGCTGTCAGAAGAGGATTGCGTCCTTCACACAGTGTGTCGCACGTTTTCAGTTAGGATACCGTGCGTCGTACAGACTTTGCCTGCGCCTTCTCGGCCTCATGGCGTCAATGATTTCTGTGGTGCGACTGGGGCTTCTTATGATGAGAGATGTTCAGTGGTGGGTGAGGTTGTTAAGACTATGCTCCCACCGTCATCTCCACCGCAGAGTGAAGATAACTCCGGCGTGCATGTCAGCTCTCCAGCCTTGGAGAGACTGAACAGTTCTCACAACTGGGGTTCCGCTGGGGGCGGTGGTGTCCAGAGTTACCATGACGACGGACGCGTCTCTTACAGGTTGGGGGGCCACCTTGATGGGGAGAGCAGTGAACAGCGTTTGGTCACGCAGTTTGAAACAGGTTCACATAAATGTGCTGGAACTCCTAGCAGTGTTTCTGGCCTTAAAGCACTTCCTGCCCTACTTAAGGGACCGTCATGTCTTAGTGAAGACAGACAACACCACAGTGGTAGCTTATATCAACCGTCAGGGCGGGACACGCACCCTACAGCTGCACTCACTGGCCAAGGAAATAATTGTGTGGTGCAGCTCCAGACTCCTCTCAGTCCGCGCAACACATGTGGCGGGCAGCTTGAACAGAGGGGCAGACCTTCTGTCCAGAGGAAATCCTCTGTACAGAGAATGGAAACTCCACCCCAAGGTGGTGCACCAAATATGGCTGAGATTCGGTCAGGTTACCGTAGATCTCTTCACCTCGTGGGAAAGCGTCCACTGCCCACTCTTCTTCTCCCTGACAGACGCGGACGCGCCTCTGTGAGTTGACGCATTGGCTCACCAGTGGCCAAGAGTGCTGCTGTACGCGTTTACTCCTCTCAGTCTGATTTCCTCCATTCTAATAAGAGTGAGGGAACAGGGCCTGTCTTTGATCTTGGTGGCTCAGTTGTGGCCATCCAAGCCATGGGTGGCTTAAATAATCCAGATGCTTTGGGACGAACCCTGGCCCCTGCCTGTCCGCAGGAATCTCCTGTCCCAAGCCAGGGGAGAGATTTATCACCCTCACCCAGATCGCTTGTCTCTGTGGGCCTGGCCCGTGAGAGGTGGAGCCTGAGCGTGGCAGGCCTGCCCCCAAGTGTCATTGACACCATTCAAAACGCTAGGGCCCCCTCAACTCGCTCTCTTTACAGCTGTAAATGGAGGGTTTTTGAGTTGTGGTGTGAAGAGAAACGTGTCATCCCATTTCAGTGTTCGGTGGTGGATGTACTCTGTTTTTTGTAGAGTCTGATGGACAAAGTTATAGCTTTCTCCACTATTAAGGTGTATCTAGCTGCAATTTATGCATGCCATGTGGGGTTTGGTGACAAACCGGTGGGGCAACACCCATTAGTGAGTCGCTTCATGATGGGTGCTCGCCGTAAGCTACCAGTCTTTAGACCACTGGTACCACTGTGTGACTTCTCTCTAGTTCTGGAGGCCCTCTGTCATCATCCTTTTGAACCTATAGATGGGGCTGGATTGAAATTTCTCTCTTTAAAAACTGCGCTGCTCTTAGCTTTAACTACAGCAAAGAGAGTGAGTGACATTCAGGCATGGTCAGTCAGTCCCTCGTGTTTACGGTGGGCCCCTGGCTACACTAAAGTGTGTCTGCGGCCCAATCCAGCTTTTGTGCCTAAAGTAATGGAGTTGTCTTATAGTTGCTCCCCTGTGGAGCTGCTGGCTTTTCATCCACCTCCTTTTTCCTCAGCAGAAGAGCAGAAGCTTAATTGGCGCCCATGAGTGTCTGTGTGTCTGCTAGGCTCCTGATCTGTTTTGGTTAGTTGTTGTTTTTTATTGTTTTTTCTCTATCTGGTGCGGATTCCCTGCTAACATATGGTCGAGACTTACTATTGTCGATCAGGTCCGCGATGATCAACCTCCAGAACTCCGATACCGGACCCGCTTTCCCACCGCCTCTGGAACCTGGCGTTAACCCAGGTGTCGGCCCTTTGTTACCTGTGGGCCTGCCCCGGAGACCATGGAAGAGGAAACGGGGGAAGAGAGCTGGCTTCTTCGTTCAGCTCCGAAAGATCCCGAGAGGTGAAGCTCTTCCCGATCGCTGCTCCGTGGCTGTGTTGTGGCGGATCCAACAGAAACTCAGCGGAGTTGGGCTGATCTCGCTGCTCAATGGTGCCCGTGATGCAGGACGCTACCTAAAGGTAAAAAACCTCCGCGGGTGTAGCCTGGAGTCGCTACGTAGCTTAGCCCGCCAGCCGACCGCCATTATGGAGCCTGCGGTACACACATCGCCAGATTTCTCTGCGAAAACGACGTTAATTAACGCGCGCTCCATCGCTAACAAGTCTCACTTACTAAACGATCTGTTCTGCACTGAAAAATAAAACTTTTTGTGGATTTCTGAGTCGTGGCAGCGTGAAAATGACGTCACTCATCTCCGTGAGCTCTGTCCCCAAGACTGCTCTTTCTTCTCTGCTCCACGGACCACAGGCCGCGGTGGAGGAACAGCTGTTATCTTTAAGAAACACTTTTCGTGCCAAATTATATCCTCAAACTCCTACAGCTCATTCGAGATGATCATGATTAAAATTGGTCGAGTTCAACCAGTTTATGGAATTCTGGTCTATCGCCCACCTGGATCTACTTCATCCTTCCTTTCTGACTTTCAGGATCTCCTATCTTCAACTATTAAACTAGACAGGATAATCATTGTTGGAGATTTCAACATCCACGCTGAGGATCTATCTAACTGCTCCACTAGGGAGTTCCTAAACATGATGAACTCTTTTAACTTCTCTCAACACGTGTCTGGTCCCACTCAGTGAGCAGGCCACACCCTGGATCTGGTCTTTTCCTACGGACTACTTGTTGATAAACTGCAGATACATGATGTTGTGTTCAGTGACCATGAGTCAGTTTCTTTTCATATTAACCTAAATTCTGAATCTCCTTTACCAGTCTCTGCTAAGCAAAGACGTATTATCAACAGTTCTACCATTTTAAATTTCTCCTCCCTCTTTGACTTTGTACCTCCTTCCTCTGATGACGTAGAGCTCCTTACAAACTCATTTAATGATCACTGCCTCAAAATTCTGGATCAGGTCGCCCCTTACAAAACCAGCCGCAGTTCCAGTGCCTCCAGTTCTCCCTGGCTGCACTGTTAAAAAAATCCGTAAATTTAGGGGTCCCTTTACCGTGGATTTGCTACGGATTCGCTCCGTTTTGCGAAATACGGAAAGTTTGCTGTTGCGCACGCGCATGCACAACAGCAAATTTTCTCCCCCAGCCAGAATATTCCGACGCCATTACTTTCAGTGCGGTCAGTGCCTACCTAAATTTCTGCAAGTCACAAGGAAAGTTGGAAACAGGTTGGTCGTGTGGAATGAGAATGGAGTGCCACCTTGTTCCCTCTCGTACATTAAATTGGCATCGATAGGCAGTTGGTAGTGGTGTGAACAACCAGATTCTTGAACTTAGACGCTCCTGTAGAAAAGCGGAACAACGGTGGAAGAGGACAGGTGTAGTTGTTCATCGCGAATATTTTAAAGAACTTCTAGAGTCATACAACAAAGGTGTAGAAAATTCCAGGTCTTCTTTCTTCAGCAACCTCATATGTCAAAATAAGAATAATCCTAATGTTTTGTTTCATACCATCTCCAGCATCGTGTGTTCTCCTCCGCAGCAGGCTCAGCTTTCTTCAGCTGATGACTGTAACACCTTTCTCCACTTTTTTGCCAACAAAGTGCTGAATCTGAGATCCAGCATTCCACCAGCTCCCCACCCCCCCACCCTCAGGAGGGGAGGCCCCCCAGTGCTCCGAGTCTTTCACCTCCTTCTCCCCAATTACACTAAATGACTTAGCCTCAATAATCAGTCAGATGAAGCTCTCATCATGCTCATCAGACATCTTACCTCTCTCTGTCTTAGTCGGGTCCCTTGCCTCTATCAGTCCATCTCTGTTGACTATGAGTGCGTTTACATGCAGCCATTAACCCTTTTAAAACCCGAATATTCACAATAACCCGGTTCCGCACGGCCATGTAAACACAGCCAAAAACCCGGATATGCTCATAACCGGGTTTTTAAAAACCTGGTTACTACACCTGGGGTAACCCTTCTCTAACCCAAATGTTTGGTCGTGTAAACGCATATCGGGATATGCCCATCAATGCGTGTGTTCTGCGCATGCTCTGTTCGCAAGGAATCTTGGTCTTTTGAGTAGCGAGACGTCTTGTATGCGCCAGAACACCAGAAGTAAACAACAAGTTGGGAGCAACATGGCGAGTCGCGGCACAGCACCACACTTTGAGTGACGAGGAAACTAAAGCGCAAACAAATGCGGTCACTATCTCTTCCGAACTGGGAAACATGTTGTTTTCACGGATACCAGAACAAGAAGAACCGGAAATGACGCATATTGCGTCTGGACGTAGTCCATACGTCCTGACGCTACCCCAACGTCCGCATTTAAATGGGGTTATGCAAGTTAGAGGTAACTCTTTCTATTTATGCTTCTAAACGGGTTATTCTGATCAACTCAGAAACCCGAATACCGACCTTAACCTGATCATAACCCGGATATTGGCTGCATGTAAACATAGTCTATGATCAACAGCTCACTGAGCCAAGGCTGTGTTCCATCTTACTTTAAAAATGCAGTAGTTACTCCTCTCTTAAAGAAACTCAACCTTGACGCCAGCTCCACCAGTAACTTTAGGCCCATTTCTAAGCTACCTTTTTTCAGTAAAGTACTTGAGAAGCTTGTGGAAACCCAACTCAGATCCTGGTTTTCCAAGTCAAAGATCTCTGACCCCTTCCAATCTGGCTTTCTGAAGCAGCACTCAACCGAGACTGCTCTAGTAAGGGTGCATAATGACCTCCTGATGGCTGCTGATGCTGGGAAATGTTCTGTCATGGTCCTGCTTGACCTCAGTGCAGCTTTTGACACTGTAGACCACAACGTACTACTAAACAGGTTAAATGCCCTGGCTGGGATTTCAGGTTCTGCTCTAGACTGGCTCTCTTCCTATCTCACAAACAGAACATTCACAGTGAAGTCGGAAACCTTCTCTTCAGACACTGCCTCTCTAACATGCGGGGTTCCACAAGGTTCAGTTCTAGGTAGGGATGGGTACCTTTGACATTTGAATCGATCCGGTACTAATTCCCGGTACCTACGAGTCGATACCGGTACTTAACGGTACCAATTTTCGATACTTTTGAGTGTTTATTATTTTAATTCTCTTTTATAATTAAATATATATTTTTCTCAATATATAACCATATTTGGTAAATATCACAATAAATAACATACAAGTTTGTATTTTAACATCGTCCTTGTAGTTTTATAAGCTGATAATTAAACTGAAGCAAACATCTTTACTGTGAACTAAATTTACTGTGTATCTTCATTCCTTTTGCCGTCCTTTTTCATTTGATTTTTCCTACTGGGAAGTTAGAATTTCCGAGGAGAAAGCGAACGCACCATTAGCTGATAACAACGGTGGCAATGGAAGCTAACATATCAAGCTAACGTTATCTTTAACAGTTTATTTAGCTGCTGGAGCAGATTAAAACGATGATGCCTCAAACTTAGATCGTTGTCACTGGTTTTACCTTCACCCAATCACCCGTCGCATTTAGTAAAGTAAAGCCAAACTTTAGAGCGCGTTCATGTTCTTCTAGTCAGAAATTCGGAGTTCCGAGGAGAAAGCGAACGCACCATTAGCGAAACGGAAGCTAACAAATCAAGGTAACGTTATCTTAAACATTTTATTTACCTACTGGAGCAGATTAAGATGAGGATGTCTCACTTAGATCGTTGTCTGTCGCTAGTTTCATCACCCAGTTACCCATCACATTTAGTGAAGTGGACCCAAGCTTTAGCGTGCGTTCTTTCTACCATGCTTGCTCTGTTTACAACGGGCTCGCAGGGACCGGCGACATAACGCTCTTGCGCATGCGCAACTGTCTTGGCAGTACCGAAACGAGGCACCGTTTGAAATGACGTGAATCGGTGTTCGGTCGGTACTATGGAATTCGGTCGGTACCTTAAAAAGTACCGAATTCGGTACTCATCCCTAGTTCTAGGGCCTCTACTATTCGCATTCTATATTCTTCCCCTAGCTGGCATCATTCAGTCTTTCCCAGACATCTCCTACCACATCTACGCTGACGATATACAGCTCTATATGTCCTTCATGCCACACCAGTTGGACAGGCTGGCCACCCTTGTACTCTGCCTGACCCAGATCAGTAACTGGCTGTCCAGCAACTTTCTTGTTCTAAATGCCAACAAGACAGAGACCCTGATCTCTGCACCCCCGGAACTTCAACCAAAAATCGAGCAGGAAATTTCCTCCTTTTGCCCTTCAGCCAAGGCCAACATTAGAAACCTGGGAGTTATTTTTGATCCAGTTTTAAGTTTAGACTCACACGTCAAAACCATCTCCCGCTCTTGTTTCTTCCAACTGAGAAACATTTCAAAAGTCCGTAAACTGGTTTCTACTGCAGATCTGGAAAAAATAATCCATGCCTTTGTGTCATCACGCTTAGACTACTGCAACGCTCTTTTTACTGGTCTCAGCAAAACCTCCCTGTCACGCCTTCAAGCCATCCAAAATGCAGCAGCCAGACTCCTAACCAAATCCAGCAGACGAGCTCACATCACCCCAGTTTTACAGTCCCTCCACTGGCTCCCGGTAGAATATAGAATTCAGTTTAAAGTTTTAGTGCTGACCTATAGAGCTCTTAACAACCAGGCTCCAAGCTACCTATCTGAGCTTTTATCCCCACACACCACTTCACGGAACCTCCGATCCACATCTGAAAACCTCCTGGCTGTTCCTCGAACCAGACTAAAAACCAAAGGGGACAGGGCCTTTCAGTCTATTGCCCCCAGACTTTGGAACAGTCTGCCTTCAAATCTCCATCTCTTGAAATCTGTAGAGGTCTTCAAAAAACATCTTAAAACTCACCTTTTCATCCAGGCTTTTCCCCGCTAAATATTCTAAAAGATGGCTTTGTTCTTGTTCACACCTTGACTTTGTTTTTACTCCTGATTTTGGTTACTATTGTCACTGCTATTGTTTTTATGATGTTTTTATTGGTTAGAGGTATTTGCCCTGATTTTACTCATGTTGTACAGCGCTTTGTGATTTATATCTGTGAAAGGCGCTCTATAAATAAACTTTACTTACTTACTTACTTACTTACTTCATTGTCTCTGCCCTGTTCGAGCTTTAAGGGCTTATATGGACAGGACTGCTGGTCTCAGAAAATCAGACCAGTTGTTTGTTTCTTGGGCCATGGCCCATAAAGGCAAACCTGTGTCTTGCGAGAGACTGGCACACTGGATTGTAGAAGCGATCAGCCTTTCATATAGGTGTAAGGGTGCTGAACCCCCTCTGGGGGGTGAGGGCTCATTCTACAAGGAGCATGGCTACATCTTGGGCCCTGTTTCGTGGGGTGTCAGTCCAGGATATTTGTGCAGTAGCTAGCTGGGCCACGCCGCTGACTTTTGTGCGGTTTTACAGGCTGGATGTGTCTCATCCTTCACTGGCGCATTCAGTGCTGGAGGCAGGATGCACAACATCTGCTTAGTGGTTAAGCAGAGTTTTTGCTGCAGCTCGCTTCGGGATGGATATGCAATCCGGGAGTGGGCCATATCTCGCATAGTGAAACACCGAACGAATTTAGAAAAAGAACATAGGGTTACGTTATGTAAACCCCGGTTCTTTGATAACAGTGAGGTGTTTCACCAACAATTCCCTTCTTGCATTAATGGTAAGAAATCATCCGAATGAGTAAGAGGGGTTGGTTGCCCATGTATATACTGGGTGAGCGGAGCCTGGGCACTGCGCAACCAGTCTGTCAGGGACAGACGTGATGTCATTGGATCTTCCGTAGTTGGTCACGCCAGGGCGATTCCCATAGTGAAACACCTCACTCTGTTATCAAAGAACCGGGGTTTATATAATGTAACCCTACGTTTCCTTCTTTTTTACTACAGTACAGCACTTTGGACAGCTGTCTTGCTGTTTTTAAATGTGCTTTACAAATAAACATGGTATGGTATGGTATGCCTGCTGGTGGTCGTTGGAGGGACCGGTAGCGCATATGTATGGCAGACTCGCTTCTGTCAGTGTGCCCCTGGGCAGCTGTGGCTACAATGTAGCTCATCACCACCAGGGTGTGAATGTGTGTGAGAATGATTGATTGTGTTGTAAAGCATCTTGTGGGGTTCCAGGACTCTAGAAGACACAATATCATATACAGGCCATTTACCATTCAATTTCGGTCCCATCCCCCTCCATTCTCAAGGATTGTGGAAATGACACTGACTTCATCGGACCACTTCTTCACCCTCCAGTCAGAATTGAAGGAGCTCCTGTCAAAGGAAGCCATCTCGAGGGGTCCAAAAATTGAGGTGAATTTGGGGTTCTATTCCCGCAATTTCCTTGTTACAAAAAAAGGCCAGAAGTGTCAGACTCATCCACGATCTGTTCCTGTTCAACTTTACCGCTTCATAGCGGAAAAGCGCTTCCGCATGATCACCATGAGACAGTTTTAGAGTTACGTTCGTCCAGGCAACTGGTTAACTTCTATCGACCTGAGGGACACATATTTCCATATTCCAGTGGTCCCGAAACACAGGAAATTCCTGCGTTTGTCCTTCAACAGAGTCCAATATCAGTACAACAGACTCCTGTTCAGTTACTCCCTCTCTCCCTGCACCTTCTAGAGTTGTCTAGAGACATTGCTTCAGCCATTACGCACGGTGGGCTTGATGGTTCTTTTTATCTGGATTATCTGCTCCTTCTGGCTCCCTCAGAGTCCGACGTGGAATCACAGATGAGAACGCTAACAGAACATCTAATCACGTTAGGATGTTCGGTTTCTCCATAAATTGGGAGAAAAGTTCTGTGATCCCATCACAGCTGATCACCATTTTGGGCATAAAGCTGAACTCCAGCATCATGAGAGCCTACCTCTCCCAGTCTCAACACACGTAATCAGCCACATGCAACCTCGCCACACTGTGACAGCTCTTACAGTGATGAAGCTGCTTGGCTTGATGGCTGCAGGCCATATAGCAGTTCCTCTTGGTTTGCAACATATGACACGCATCCAATGCTGGTTCAGATATCTCAAGATAACCTGCTGCATCACAAACAACATATGCTGCCCATTCCTCTCTCAGTAAAACGAGATCTGGAGCACTGGGGGAACCCCGACATCTTGATGCTTGGAGTCTCTCTTGGTCGTGCAATGTCACATGTTTCTATTTTCACGTATGCATTCCCGTTAGGATGGGGGCATACATGCTTGTCCCATTCAGTGGGCGGCCAGGGCATCACAGCCTTATCCGGACTCTTACAGGTTTTAAGAAGTAAAAAACCCATACATGAATACAAATTGTAAGAATTTAAAAGCATGGCAAAAGCTCATAGGCTAGGTTCTAACTGCTACCCATAACACAGACATTTCACAAGCAAGAAAATACCTGCGATATTATGATACAGCACATCTTGAATGCATGAGCTCTGGGATGAAAAGTAGCTGAGGTCGCTTCTACATGCCAACATTTTTCCTTCCCAGTCTTTCTAATAGCGTTTGTGGGTCTGGGATTGTCACTCCATGAAATGTCAAAAGCTGGTATAATCAGCCTTAACTACGCCACTTATTTCGTCAAAACAATTAGTAGTTTCTGCACTGTAGCTGCATACGCTAGTGCACTTAGTTCTTTCACAGGCAGCCCTCTAAGGCGAATATGTTTTCAGTTCATCAACTTTCCACTGTTCAAATCATAAATTTTGCCGCTTTCCCTATCTATATGTATGTTCGCTTCTGTCAGTTTAGGGTCCAAAACACCAGAATGCATTGCGCACAACGCAGTACCGAAATGGCTTATTGGGGGGTCACAATCATCAAGCCACACACTTGGCAGGTAATGTTGGCAGTACAGCGCATTCAAATGTGTTATGCAACTGATCATTTGGGGCAGTGATACGCCTATGCTGCCGCCAGAAAACTTGTCCCCAGTTTCACACTGGAAGCATCAGTGGCACAAAACGACAGCGAAACGGTTTACTCGCAAACTTCAAAGCGGTCCTTTTCACACCGGGAGAGTCTAGGCAGCAGCACGTCTTCCTCGCTGTGCTCTTCACTGGACGCGTGGTGGCAAAAACTAATAGCACATGGCTTCCTGCATCATAACTGTCGGTGTATCTATGATAAATTATTAGTTGTACCTGTATTGGTTGGAAAAATCTTTCCAAACTATTCTCCTTTATGCTTCCTGTGAAGGCAGAGCCATCTTCTTGTTCGGTGCAGTATTGCTGTAGCTTTGACAGATCATTTGCTGCTGTGGCCCCCAGACTCTGGAACTCTCTCCCCCTGAGCCTGAGATCAGTGGACTCAGTGGTCTCCTTCAAAAAGCAGCTGAAGACTCACTTGTTCAAGCTGGCTTTTGTATGACCTTCTTCACCACTCTCTCTTTATTCTGCTCTCCCCACCTATTCCACCTTCCTCAGGATCCACTGATTTCCCTCTTTCCTAGTCACACTCTCTCTTTCCTAACATTTTTTCTTTTAAGTTGCAATTGCCTATTCTTGCTCATTTTAAATATATTTAAAACATTTTCTAAGTGCTTTTTTATATTTGTACAATTTTTTATATTTTTTGTTTTCGTTTTTGTGAAGCGCCTCATGATTTTTATCTTGAGAGGCGCTATAGAAATGATATTTTCTTCTTGTTCTTCAACAGAGTGGGAAAAAATCTCACCACAGCATAGACTTTAGTCGCTGGAGCCTGCTAGTAAGGGGGTGTATATATAAAGCTAATGACGTTAACATGATAGGCGGTATTATTAAGAAAGGACGTGCGAACATCACCGCTGCTGCTGCGTTGAAATTCACTAGTCTGGAGCTGGTGAAAACACGTCATTTACTTAAAATTATCGAGGATTTTGTGCCCAAATGCTTTTTCCTTCCCTTGATGAAATATCCACTGTTGCAAGTCACCCTGTGGTTATTCTTTCTTGTAAAGGCGGCATTAAGAACATTGAGTGGCCAGTAAAATTTTGAATCTGGTGGATGAAAAAGTTAATTTCCTGCCCTAAGAGTAATGATGACCGGATAAGAGAATAATTCTATAGTTGTATACTTTTGCAGATTGCCCACAAGTTCAGCTTTCCAATATTTGTTCAATTATCTTTTTAGACCATTCACATGGAGGGACCTTTAGCAGAGGACATTGAAGGTATGTGTATGCAATGTTCTTAAATTGATGCTAAATTATCTGTTTTACCTGTTTTGTGTATTTTATTCTTACAAGTAATTATTTATGTCCAGATGTCTGTATGCTAGGTGACAAGGGGTCAGACGATGAGGTCAGCATGTCATCCAGGCAAGAATGTACCTCCATATCAGAAAGTCAAAACCAAAGAGTGTCTGCAACAGGTGAGCTTCAATGCAGTTCTTACCTTTGGTGCATTTTCACACAGTGCATGACAAAAATTAGCATCAACAACCCCATCTCCCTCCTTTGTCCCAACCACCTCCTCCTCCTGCAACTCTGTCAGGAGACCTGTCTGATGCAGAGGCTGCACAATCAACACAGTCAAACACAACCCCAGTTTTAAAACTGAACATTGGGTTAGTACTGCCTTACATTACAAGCAGCTTTAACTTTTAGGTTAGCGTGCATCCACCTGCTGCTTATAGGTTGCTTCAATCTCTCTGCGTGGACTTCACGCAGGGATAGCATAGCTACAAAACACCTCTCTCATTATAGAACATCTGGTAGGTCCACGATAAAGTGACGCAGGACAGTTCCCTGAGCACATTATCTGCTGAATAATTGTGATTGCACAAGGGGAAGATTAAAAGATTAGTTTTATTTAGAACAATTTAAATCACGTTTACCTCATACATGGGTGAGAGACACGGACAAAAATAGATTCAAAGAAGGATTTTATTACAAGAAAGGACTCACATATATTTATATGCACGTACAGTACATTAAGACACACGTGACAAACATTAATAATAGAAGGAAAAGAGGGTTTTACACTGTCAGAACAAGCAGCGGAGAGCCAACACGCCAGAAGCCTGTTCCAGGCCTCTCGACACCTCAGCTCTCGGTCAGTCCCCTGCACTCCAAATGGTTTTATTCCACCCACAATCTTCCAAACAAAGACCTGTAAATCTCTGTCAGGAGGTTTGGCCAACCACCGCATGTCTAAGGCGGGGATTTCTCAAGTCACAGAGTTTCTGTTGAAAGCCAAAACCTGCTGGCTACTTAATTTATGACTGACAGCCAGGAATTCAGTTTCCAAAGCTACGAGTTACCACTCACTCTTGCAACCTCCAATGTAACCATCCTGTAAGACCAAGTGAAGAGGACAAAAAGGCCCTTTAACTGAAAACAACTGAGGATAAGAAAAAACCCTTTAATCCACAAGTTTATTATTTTATTACTTAAAAAGAGGAGCATTTTAAAAATACCTATCATTATCCAAGTCTCCTTCATGGCAGCAAACGGACTCCACGGTTGTTGCTCCACGGCTGAGCAGTGACCGCATTTGCAGTACAAAGGGTTGCCAACCCTCTCCTCACTGTCATATTTGTCTGTAGCCGCTGCGCCCCTCCTCCTCATCACTGGCTTAAACGCATACTGTATGCCATCGGGTTAGATGACATGAACTAAACTCGCTCAGCCTCATCTTGACATTTTTCCTCTTCAACTATGTACTTGTTCTCCACTCGCTGTAACTGTGTACTCGTGCAGAATTGAGGAGAAAAAATGTCTTAATAGCCATGCAATCTCTCCATGAAGTCTGTGCCCTGAGATTGGAGCAACCTATAAACAGTAGGTAAGTGCACACTAACCTTAACTATAACGCTACTTGTAATGTCAGTAACAACGGTCGCTGTCTGGTGAAATCAGTTCATATTCCATGCTTTCGTTCTTTTTTAAACACAGAAACAGTTTTGTTTACCTGTTTTGTAGCTACATTTTCGCTGACGGCTGCCGTCGGTGAAACTGTAGGTAAACAAAACAGTTTCTGTGTTTAAAAAAAGAACGAAAGCATGGAATTAGAACCACGACACAGTAAGAACACACCTAAGAAATCAGTTCATTTTATGTTGTCCAACATCCAATCTTTGAGGCGTACAGCTACTTCAGCACTAGTGGGCTGCGTAGGACAGTCTTTCGTCTGTACACTATATGAGGAAATGTATTGCTTGAGGACCACAATCCTGCAAGTCTTAGATGTTTCCCTGCTGCAACACACCTGATTCATTGTGCAGAGCTTGGCAACAAGCTGTTTGATCTATTTAACTTGAATCGGGCGTGTTGAAGCAGGGAAACATCTCAGACCTGTAGGATGTGGGTCCCTAAAGAGTGAAGTTGGCCATCTCTGGGCTAACATGACAATTAATATTTTTACTTCACTAGTCACTTGAAAATGATTTAGAATAGGAGACAGAATGAAATTCCGTCTCTCCCTTTAAGAGACACAAATTCCATATACTTATTTTATAAAATAACAACCACTATACTGACGGCTATTACATATTTTGTGTATTGTATACTTTAATAAAGTTATTTCTTGATCCAGATGTCAGTATGCCAGAAGAGGGGTCAGAACATGAGGTCAGCATGTCATCCCTGCAAGAATGTACCTCCACGCCACAAGTCCAAAACCAGACTGTCTCTGCAAAAAAGAGAGGTAAGGGCTTGCACTCTCTTGCACTCTGGGGCATAAGGACCCGTTTTACTGTGCCATGGTTTATCGTCCTCCTGGTCCAAACATTTCTTTTCTTAAGGAGTTTAGTGTCTTTCTATCCTCCACCTTGAAGCTGTCCAGACTGGTTATTGTTGGTGATGTTAACATCCACATAGGGCTGGGCAATATGGCCTAAAATCAATATCACGATATATTGAGGATTTGAACCTCAATAACGATAAATGGACGATAACTACAGGTATGTGCAGAAAAAAAAGTTGTTCACTAGATGGGGCTGTCACATGTATTACGTTGAATCACATTTTTATGTGACTCAAGGTGGTACAGCTTCTTAAAGGGACATGAACATTGCCAACTTACACACCTTTTTTTTTAATCAAATCCATTGACATGGGAAAAATTATCTCGATAAGAGGCAGAAATTTCGATAGTGATACATTTTCGATTTATTGCCCAGCCCTACATCTACGATGATGCCTCAGACCACTTTCTCATTACCTTGTCCAGCCTCCTGACTCCTTCAGCTTTACCCAGCATGTTTCTGGCCCCACACACACCAAGGGACACACTCTAGACCTTGTTTTTACTTTGGGTCTACATGCTGGTAGTGTTTGTCCTGAGGATGTTCATATTTCAGATCCCCATTGCGTTATCTTTAACTTGTCAGTTTCCCCACCTCCTGCTCACCTTCTGGTTAGTTCTCGTTTTCTTAATGAGAGCACAGCTAGCAAATTTTCTGTTGCTATTGATCCACCCTGTTCTTCTGATAATGACCTAGATTCCTAAACTTCTCAGTTTAACAAGTACTGCATTTCCATTCTGGACAACATCTGTCCTGTCAGAACCAGATCAGTTCCTGCAGTGAACCCTACTTCCTGGGGGCAGCAGTAGCTCAACAGGTTGAGCGGGTTGTCCAGTAATCGGAACGTTGCAGGTTCGATCCCGGCTCCGGACAGAGAATGCTGCTGTTGTGTCCTTGGGCAAGACACTTAACCCACCTTGCCTGCTGGTGGAGGTCAGAGGGACCGGTGGCGCCTGTGCTCGGCAGCCTCGCCTCTGTCAGTGCGCCCCAGGGCAGCTGTGGCTACATCATAGCTCATCACCATCAGTGTGTAAATGTGTGTGTGAGTGGATGAATGATACACTGTAGTGTAAAGCGCTTTGGAGTCCTTACTCTGAGAGGTGCTGTACAAGTGCGGGTCATTTATCATTATCATTTAATGACAGCCTTTGCAGCCTAAAGCGCCAATGCAGAAAAATTGAGCGTGTTAAAGTGGAGAATGCTCCCTTTATGTGAAATAAGGAATGTTATTTTAACAACCTTTGGAAATGATTAATATTGATTGAATATTAATTCGGACAACGCTTATTTTTCTCAGAAGACCTAAAGAACTTTTTATTCTCAGGTATTTAGACTCGCTTGAATAAAGATCAACCTTCAACAATTTTTAAAGAATTTAATTTATAAATCACAATTTAAAATCTCACACAGTTAACAATTCCCTGATGTTTAATGAGCTAAAATGTGCATGAGAGCAGAGCTTAGCTGAGGGCTTAGTTCATCTGTCTGAAACAAATGATGTTTTGGGTTAGTCTACTGTGTCGCTTTGGAACAAGAAGTGATCATGAGTGCCCTAAATCACCTGGGGGGTGTCTTGGACGGACCCCGGTCGATGGAGGAACACGGTCGCTCCCAGCTGGTCTCCCAATCCGTGAGGCTTTGAGGTTAAAGTCCACTGGTCAAAATCAGTCTCTGATTGGCTCAAGTTTAAGCAAACCGTTCCACAGTTGACGGTGGAACTCAGTTGGTGTTTTCAGCTTGCTTGCAAGTGTCCAGAACCTGGCAGCGTGCCAAAGTTCTGATGTTGTCGAAGAGGAATTCACGGGCCCTGTGAAGTCTCAACGAACTGACTCTCGGCTCGCTTGTCAGTAGTTTTGTAGAACGCCCCCCCTTCCCGGGGCATTCCCAGATCGTGACGTCTTTGCCCTTGAGAAGCTCTGCTCTTGCCTGCTGTGTGTTTAACAATATGTGGTGTATTATTCGTGATCACATCATCTCCATTAAACATCATTTACAAGTTTGATCACAAATTGATTCAGCAGTTGATCATATTAATTAATTCATCAACAGATCTCATTCTTTATTAAAATCATAAGATGAACAGTTCAGCTGTCCTCCTTCCCCACACTGCGTCCTTGACGACTGGTTATCAGAACCCAGCCTCTGCCGTCCTTGCAGAAGGAGAGTGTGTCTCAGCAGCCATCTCGGCTCCAGGTAAAAGCAGAGGCACATGTCAGGTCAGTTTGACCCGTCACAGAGGTTGATGGTCAGTAGCTTGTTGTTGTTACAAGCGCTTGTGGAAGACAACCCGTCTCCATGTCCATCTGCTGCATCTAAAGAATCTTCTGACTTCCTTTAACTCTGCAGTCAGAGATGCAACGGTTGACTATTTCTCCAACCTGGTGTCCCAGAGCAAAGAGAATCCCAAGGTGCTGTTTAACACCATCAGCAGCATCGTCTCTCCTGCCTCTCCTACAACCTCCATCCACTCTGTTACAGACTGTGAGAACTTTCTGTCTTTCTTTGTGGACAAAGTCAATAAGGTTAGATCTAGCATCTCTCCCTCAGCCTTATCTCTGCCTCTCCTGACTCCAACCAGGCCCATCATCCTAGATAGCTTTGCTCCTGTTTCTTTGCCTGAGTTAACCAAACTAGCCAACTCTATGAAGACCTCTGCATGCCCCCTCCACATCTTACCCTCATCTTTGTTTAAAAGTGCTTTTCAGTCCATCGGTCCCAGCGTGCTCTCTATAATTAATGCTTCTCTGGTTTCTGGTCAGGTCCCTGCTTACTTTAAAAACGCTATGGCCATCTCCAAGGTCCTCCACCACCTCCCTCACCCATGGTGTCCCACAAGGTTCTGCACTGGGGCCTCTACTTATCTTCCTCTGATTCCTCTTCAGCACATCCTGAGCTCTTTCAGAGCAATCTCCTACCATCTTTATGCAGATGACATCCCAGCTGTACATCTCCTTTAAGCCCCATGAAATGTCTAAGCTGCAGCTGTTACACACCTGCTTAGACTCTATCAAAACCTGGATGGCTGGGAGCTTTCTTCAGCTGAATGAAGATAAGACTGAGATCCTCATCTGTGCCCCAGACAAGCTGGTTCCCAAAGTGAGAGATCTTGGTCAGCTTGCTTCTCACACCAAACCCTCCGTCAGGAGTCTTAGTGTGACCTTTGACCCGGCTCTCACCCTGGATTCTCAAGTCCGTTCTCTTGTTCGCTCTTCCTTCTTTCATCTCAGGAACATTGCAAAGCTGAGTCCCATTTTGTCCTGCTCTGAACTTGAGACAGTTCTCCACACCTTCATCTTCTCACGCTTGGACTACTGCAACTCTTTTCACGTGTCTGAGCAGAACCTCCCTGAACCGTCTACAGGTGGTTCAGAATGCCTGTCAGCTCAGCTTCTAACCAGGACCTCCAAACACACCCACATCACCCCGCTTCTCCTCCAGTTTCAGTGGCTGCCAGTCAACTTCAGGGTTCATTTCAAGATCCTGGTTCTGGTCTATAGGGCCTTACATGGACAAGCACCACCATACTTTGGTGCTCTTCTCAGACCCTACACCCCAGCAGGTCCCTGAGGTCCAGTGACCAAAGCCTACTGTTAGTCCAGCTCAAGGCAAAAGACCAAAGGTGACAGATCACCTGCTGCTGTAGCCCCCAGACTCTGGACCTCTCTTCAAGTACATGGAAATGGTACAAATGGAATTCTGTTACCTGATTTGTTTACATGCAGTAAGTTTTGTGCTGACCACCATCAGAGGGCCTTGGGGATTTATGAGACTGAATTTGTGGAATAATTTTGGACAATAACCAAAATTGTTGTAATTCTAAAACAGTGGGTCTTACAGTGTTAATTAAGATTAAAACTTCTTTATAAAAGAAAACCTACATTGTTTTGTTTTTGTCCACACAGAAAAACAAACAGCTGTCAAGAGAAGCTGGACCCCAGAAGAGTGTGTTGCAGTGGACAAACATTTGAGGAGATTTATCGTGAGAAGTCAAGTTCCTGGTAAAGAAGAGTGTCAGCGCTGTATTACTGCTGCACCTGAAGCTCTCAGAAACAGAGACTGGAAAGCTGTTAAATATTATGTTAAAAATCGCATTACAGCCCTGAGAAGAAAAGTAGTATGAAAGCACCTAATTGAACGGAGGTAAAAGCAAAACATTGGATGTCAAAATGTTTTGTCCTTTGTTGTGTTTGTTGTTACTTTTTGTTGTTTTTGTAAGGGTTTGCTCAGGTTTTATGGCTGTTCAGTTGTGTACAAATAAAAACATTTCACAGGTTTTTTTTGTATATTTTTTACACCTGTAATAACAAGGCATTTTGAATGCAGTCCAATGAAACGCATAATTTCAATGCCAATGTAACAAAAAATGTTGGGTTTGCATAGAACTTCAAACTGATATTGTTAAAACATTCAGTGGAGATTAGATTAATGATTTAATAATTAAAAAAATCACAAGCATATGGCATAAAATGTAATTAAATTGGTCATTTCAATTTTGTTATTAAACTGTCTTTGAAGCTGAATGTCTTGTAATCTGTCATCGCAGATAGAAATGTTCACACATATACATAATCACTTATTACAAAAAACTATTTTAGTCCAACATGAGGAAACTGGGAGTAATAATAAAGACTGGTATCAGTAGCTGCAGATAGTGACCTTGGGCCCCATTAACATATAAAAACTTGATATGTACGTGTGTATGTGAATGGACCTCACAAGTATGCAATGCTAGAAACGGTCCCCACAAGTGGCCAAATACCTTTTTGGTCAAAACTTTAGAAATGTGTTAAATTGAAGTGATATTAATGATTTAGATTTTTTTTTACATCTAACCTTGTTTTTAAAAGCGATGTAGGACCACTGGAAAGGGTGGATCCCATAAAGCATAGAAAAACCGGTGGGCCTCATAAGGGGCAAAAACCAGAATGTGTGTGTGTGTGTGTGTGTGTGTGTGTACGTGTGTGTATACGTGTGTGTGTGTGTGTGTACGTGTGTGTGTGTGTGTGTGTGTGTGTGTCTGTGTGTGTGTCTGTGTGTGTGTGTGTGTGTGTGTGTGTGTGTGTGTGTGTGTACGTGTGTGTGTGTGTGTGTGTGTGTGTGTGTGTGTGTGTGTGTGTGTGTGTGTGTGTGTGTGTGTGTGTGTACGTGTGTGTGTGTGTGTGTGTGTGTGTGTGTGTCTGTGTGTGTGTGTGTGTGTGTGTGTGTGTCTGTGTGTGTGTCTGTGTGTGTGTGTGTCTGTGTGTGTGTGTGTGTGTGTCTGTGTGTGTGTGTGTGTGTGTGTGTGTGTGTACGTGTGTGTGTGTGTGTGTCTGTGTGTGTCTGTGTGTGTGTGTGTCTGTGTGTGTGTGTGTGTGTGTGTGTGTGTGTGTGTGTGTGTGTCTGTGTGTGTGTGTGTGTGTGTGTCTGTGTGTGTGTCTGTGTGTGTGTCTGTGTGTGTGTGTGTGTGTGTGTGTGTGTGTGTGTGTGTGTGTGTGTGTGTCTGTGTGTGTGTGTGTGTGTGTGTGTGTGTGTGTGTGTGTGTGTGTGTTTAAATCAACGGGCATGTCGTTTTAGCAGGTCAGAACACCACATAGAGCTGTCCATAATCAGAACCCTAATGTGCTTTGTGGTCTGTCATCAAAATTTCACTCCAACTTAGAAAACAATAGTTTCCTTTTTCTAGATATCACACCCTGATTTACACCTAATTTCTAAACTTTCTGCTTTCTTTTGTTCTCTTTAGGCAAGTGAACAGCGCGTCCACTTCATAGTGTCTCGTCAGATATGCCTGCCCGCCTCAGACATCCTCCAAGAAGCTCCGTGGGGCATGGAAGGTCCCCCACCTTATTCTCCAGTTGATATAGAGCAAACACTGCTGGTGAGTCGCTCACTCACACACACACACACACACGCACACGCACACACACACACACACACACACACGTACACACACACACACACACACACACACACACAGACACACACACACACGTACACACACACACACACACACACACACATCCAGTACATGAGAGATGTGAACAGCATCAAAACACAGAGGAAGGCTTTGTTTGGCTGATAAATGGTCCCTTTCAGGTGCAAATGATCTACAGAGGCTTCATCCTCCCATCAAAGCTAAGCCAGTCATTCAGGCATCACGCAGGAGAGTCTTCTTCTCCTGCTGAATTGCAGTATCCATGTCAGCCATCTTTTATTTCACCACAATACAAAACATAACTTCCTCACAGGATTTTCTTCACTTCAACCACTAAAACCTGAGATTCAGATTAAAAGTCCAACTACTGAACATCTTAATGTGTACAGTACAATTCATGAGCACAGCAGTTTTATTTAATATCCAGCATTTCCTTGCCCAAAGAAGCAGTTTTTTGCTTTCACCAAAATCATGAACAATTACCAACGCTGGTACATGGAAGGTTGTGGATAACACAGATAAATAAAAACACTATGGCTCCCCTCGTCTGTGGGGAAAAGTGCAGTGAACCCACTTTGAAGAATGCTAGCAGCGCTCTGATAGCTGCTCAGCACGATGCAATAATAACATCCATCATGCAGTTATTATTAAATCAGTGGCCGCTTGCACAAAGCACTTCAAACCTTCTCTTTCAGTGTGACAGTTAAAGCTTCATCTCTTCTCAGCTAACGGGCTAACTTAAGGCTGCTGCTAAGAATCTTCCAAAAGACGTCAACAGCTGAGAAAAGTTATGAAGGCAATTAGTGAATCGTGAGCGGTTTTACGGTAATGCAGTTGTACATTTTCCACAAAGACCTTTTTGCTTCGTGGGCTTTGGATCACTTATCATTTTAACTGTTATATTCCTGCAACTGCAGCACATAGATTCAGTTAAAGGAATTACAAAGCATGTATTTTTTTAGGTTCTTCTCTTGTGATCACACAGTAGCTGAGTGCTGACTGAATTTTGAAGCGTTTGAATCCTGACTAGTACTCATCAGTCACCCAGCAGACTGCTGGGAAGCCAAGTGTCACTATCTCCTCCTGAGATTTGGTGCACGGCTGACTTGTGGACATAAAATCACCTGCCAGTGACTCAAGAGGAAACATCTTACAGCATAAGGCGATACAAGGATCATAAACTGTGAAGCTTGTGAACGAGTTAAGCTGCTAAAACGAGTCTTGGACATGGTTGGACAAATAAGATGAACTGGTCCATTTCATGATCTAAAATGAATGGATGCCTGTGATACTAAACGGTTTCCCAGTCTGACAACACTCCTGTCTAGATTTACTGTCAGAATGCTGCCAAGCTATTCATAACACAAGGTTACAGATATACTATCTATATGTCAGGCTCCCAAAGAGGACCTAATCTTTATCAAAGGAATAAAAACGAGAATTTTCTGATGGATTGTGGAACTGGCTCTCATCCTTTGAGGGCTGTTGTGTTTTAACAAAGTGAATGTGTACAAACATTTCATTCGTTCTGCTTTATATGTGACATCGTTTAGACTATAAAAGTGCACAAGTCCATAGAGTACATCATGTTTCTGTGTGAATCTGGCCAGCTAAGACTAACGCTGGTTACAACAAGCCACCCAACACGAGCGTGATGCTGAGGACTCGCTGGAGGAGCAGTGTGTAGGAAGGCCGTTGCAACACAGTTGAGTCACCGCTGTGACCTCAGGTCTGGAACGTGACTGAAAGAGGGCCGCTGGGAGCGAGCACAAACGTGTGAATGCAGCACATTAGAGGAGCGGCACGAGCCACGTCCCATCAACCCCAGAGTGTCCGTGTGGTATTCATGACTGCTCAGCGCTCCTACATCTGACTCACAAATATTCCGACTGTAAATAAAGTCTCACTATCCCACACGCTGCGCTATGCAACACTCACCACATCTGCTTTCATTCCTTTATACCGAGCACCAACAAGGAGGGACTTGAGCTGCCTGATGTCCTTCACTACTTATTAGCATATATTAATACCATAGCAGATATGCTAATGAGGTCATTCATCAATTAGCTATCAGCCATGAGTGTTTTGGAGTCTTTTGCTCTTGCAGCAGTGTGGATGGCCCTCATGTGACTTCTCCTGCCTTTATCACACATCTTGAAAAAAATAATAAAACTGTCATTATTATTATGCAAATTAGCTCCTCAAAAATTTAATTAGGTCACCCAGTCTAAGCTATATGTTGTGTGTTATTGAGTTTAGAGAAAAATGCCCAAGATGCCACAATGACAGCATAGTAGCTCCGCCTCCTTAATTATTCTCTATCTCTGCCGTGTGTCCCTTGTGAAGGACTCTTGTCAGAAGCCAGCGTGCTATGAGAAGACGGTTACTCTCACCAAGGAGCCGTACGACTCTCTGGGAATGACGGTGGCAGGAGGAATGTCCAGCCGAGGGTGGGACCTTCCCATCTATGTCACCAACGTGGACTCTGATGGCGTGGTGGGACGGGAGGGCTCTATTCGCAAAGGTATCATGAAGCTCATTCCTTGTTTCTCATAAATGACCTCCTATCACTCCCGTTTACCGTGATAAATGCTCACCAGTGTTGTTGTTGTGCAGCTCACGAGAACATTGTTGCAGGCAGCCTGTTATGAATGTGCTTTTCACTGGTGATGAACAACGACACAATGATTGATGAACACTTCAGCTCATGTTTAATTATCAAGGTTATTCATCCTGCAAACGCAAACGTGGATACCGGTGGGGTTCATTGCTCCTGCTAATTAGCTCACACACAGCTCAACAAAACACAAACGGCAGAGTTCAAGACATGTTGCAATCTTGAGGAGAGTTTGTCAAGTGGGTGATTATTTTGTGATATGAAATCAGTCGGGTCTGAAACAGCAAAGCGTGGTGTGGCACACCAATAAGCGAGCATGAATGCAGAGGTGCTGAGATCTTGTGATGCAGCTGGATGCAGGGGAGTTGGAGACTTTCACACGAAATGCTGATTCCAGCCATCCGTCTTGAGACACAACCATATTAAGCTCTTCATTACACTCAGTACCCCCCGACCCGCGCGTCTGTCTCCAGCCTGAAGCTCGGTTTATGAGAGGAGGGAAGGAAATGATGCTGTAGCACATTACAGTAGCAGAAAGGCCTCATAAAGTCAGTCTCCGGCTGTTGTTTGCTGCACGGTTCAAGGTGGACATCACTGCACTCATATGAGACGCAGCAGCTGCAGCTGTCTCTGCTTGTGTGCTTGTGAAAGAGGCATGCATATTGTAATGGAGCGTTCATTTAAATTAGCATATCCCTGCAGGCTGAACGTGTCCTTTGAGCAAGCTGGACTGCATCGTCTGTCTTTGTATCACTTTCATCATTAGGAGGCTTTTTGAAGCACAGGTGGCCCTTGGTTTCTATTTCTCTGTGATCTAACCAAGAGCTTGATAATTATTAAATCTGGAGAGACAATGAGTCTGTGTCCTGTGATGTGATTCAAAACACCAGCTCAGAGAAGCAGAGGATGACGTGTGTTGTCCAATTCTTCCCCAACAGGTGACATTTTGCTGAATGTGAACGGGCTGGATTTGACGGGGGTGACCCGAGGCGAGGCTGTGGCGAACTTGAAGAACACCTCCTCCCCTGTCGTGCTAAAAGTCTTGGAGATGCGTCCTCCAGGGGACAGCCTGCATGAGTGTTTGCTGCCGCCTTGTCTCACGTCGTCCCCCACAGACAGCACCAAGAGCCCACTGCCGAACGACGATTACTCTCCACAGTGGGTTTCATGGCTGCAGCTTCCAAGGTGAGCTCCGCCGGTGTCTTCACGCTCGCTTTTATGTAAATGTTGGGAGTTTTGTCCGAGCCCAGCACAGCTCACCAGCGTCCCTCTGACCTCTGCCGGTGGGTGTCCACGGACGTTTTGACAGGACCAGCTGGGAAGCGGAAACTCATCATACTTTTAAATTATTTTCTTCTTTCACTATTAATAAATAAATAATAAATTAATTGAATGTTAAAACTTCTAATAATTCGGAATGTTTTGATCTGCTGATACCAAAGAGCAGCTGCTGCTCCTGCGCATGTCGAATACTGTCATTCTTAAGCGGTGCAATCAAGACTAAATCTAGTTTTCATGCAACTCTGAGCAATTTAGCAGGAAGAGCTGTTGCCTGCTCTAAATGGACATATACTTAGTCATTTAAATATGCAGTTGAGAGATTAGAGGGTTTAATCTCCCTTTGGCTCATGCAGACATCTCTACTACTGCAAAGACATCGTCCTGCGGCGGAGCACCTCAGGCAGCCTGGGCTTCAGTATTGTAGGAGGTCAGGAGGAGGTCAACTGCAATCAATCTTTTTTTATCCGCTCAATCGTGGAGGGGACTCCAGCCTACAACGATGGCAGGATAAGGTATCTGACCTTGTCTTTACTGTTGCACGAATAAGTGCGGCCTCTATAAAAGTTGATGAAAAAAAAACGTGTGAAATGCAGATTTTTTTGTTTTTAATGATTACCGTTTTCTGTGTGTAGATGTGGGGACATCCTGCTTGAGGTGAATGGGAAGAGTACATGGGGAATGACGCACACGGCTTTGGTTCGCCTCCTGAAGGAGCTTCGGGGGAGGATCACGCTGACCATCGTCTCCTGGCCAGGCAGCCTGCTGTAACGGCGCTCCGAGCCACCCAGCACCGTTTCAGTGGCACTGGCCGGGGGTTGTTGGGGCTGTAGACTGGCCGACCACCCTAAGCTCGCAGCGGGGGGAGAAACTCAGGACTTAGCTGCTTTATGGGTGCCGCCTGTCAGATGGGCAGTTGAGACTGCCGGGAGTTTGCAGGGGTTCAGATAAGAGACTGAATTATTCCCAGAGGGTTAATGTGTCCCTATGGGAATGCTACACAAGAGGGATCCAGGCTGGACCCACTTCTGACTGTCATCTGTTTGGAGGACGTTGTCGGTGTCCGGAACAACATTCAGCGAGTGGGGTGGGAGGATCGAGAGGAGTCGCAACTTGTTGCCAATTTCAGTAGTTATGTATTAGGCTATGCGATGAGCTGGACTAACATTTGTAAATGTTGGGTGTTAAAAAAATATTGATCCAAGCACTTGTAATGTTTTTTTTGTTTGTTTGTTTATTGTATGGCCTTTAAATGTAGGCTTTATTCTATTTGCACTGACAGTGGTTGTCAGCTTCATCTGTTGAGCTGAAGACATGTTGCCAAGTAGTAGTCTGTAAGTTTTTTAGTTTTTTTTATTCTGTTGTCTCTCGAGCTATGGCTAAAATATTAAAACCACTGGCAAGGAAAAAATACAAAAAATAAAGACTCAGTGTGTTCATAAGTAACGTTTATTTAGGAGACATTGTGGAGGCCTTACTCATTTTTAAGAAAACCCGTACAGATGTGTGTGTGTGTGTGTGTGTGTATCAGCGATGGCCGGAGGTCCATCTGCTGCGGTTCTGTCAGTCACGCTTCAGCCTGAGTATTCTATCTGATGGTACATTTGGTTAAACAATCAATAAAGTTGTTTGAAAAAGAGTCGAGAACAAAGAACTTTGAATAACGAACATTTCAGTGGGATTCATGAAAGCAATGAAACATCCACACTTTGTACAAAACACAAACACGGTTACTTTTAGATCACTTCAAACTGGGACTGGAAATCATTCAGTTCCTCGAGTCAGCGAGGGATTTATTCTATTCCTGCCAGCAGAGATCATCTGGTTGTCACCTCTCCACATCTTTGCCTTTGTTTCTTTCTTTGGGTGTTTGGTTTTCACCCCCGTTGTTCTGTCTCCTCCTGCTGCTGCTGCATCTTCAGAGGGCATACGTGAAAACTGTTTATTCATAGATGATTCTTTCTGAATGTGCGTCTTTGTTGGACCTTTCTTCTGATGTGATTTCTCTTTTCTTTTCTTCGTCTTTCTTCCTCTTTGGCCCTTATAACTGAGCTCTGCAGCATCTCTGTGCTTCTTTCTACTGAGAAAACAAGTCACACCACAGAAACGTTTGGTGTTATTCCCATCACTAGTAGCTTTTAAAAACATCAGAAAATAAAAGGGGAAAGAGCTACAGGCCATGCTCTCCTTTCTGATACATGTCAGTTAGGACTTTAGAGAAACACGTGTCTCCTCCGTATCTTCATCATTACGTTAAATGAGCGTCTCAAATCTGCAAACTTCACAGTGGCCGTGTTCGAGATGAGCCAGTTCTGCACAGATTAGATCACCAGTGATCGGCGCGCAGTGCTTTCCGGTTAGATTTGTGTCCGACTTGCTCTGACGTCATGCATACGTAGGCAACGATAACCTCGTGAGATCAAGGCGGCTGCAGACTTTGGAGCAAGGCGCTGCAGTTGCTCTCCACCGGCTGCAACACCTAGGGCATGACGGGAAACGCCTGGCTCTCACCGGATCTAAGATCTGATTGGTTCTTATTCTGACCCAAACACCCGGTGGTAGAACGTGAAATGTTAGTTGTTCACATGTATTCTGTAAATCATGTTACGCTGACGATGACAACTATATAGGCCATAAAGAGAAATGTGACTGTTTTGTTTTGTCACGCTTCCTATAAACACACTGAACCTATAGCTGATAACCTTTACTTATTATTACAGTCATGTCTTCATATGCACATGCCTACAATATACGATATCCACAAGCATGTGAGGATGTGTTTCAGTTGCTAACAGGCACCAAATTAAAATAAAAAAATAAACAAGTGTGAACACTAACGCGATATCTTCATCCATCGTCACCCACGAGCTACATGTAGGGAAATCTGTCCGACTTAAACGTCGTCTTTCAGCCACTCCCCCTGCTGCTTCCGTCTGCTCTCGTCTGTTTTCCAGGCGAGGCGCAGCTCATCTCGAACACGGTCAATCACGACAGTCATGTCTGCCCATCCTCCCTCAAAAATCAACCAATGAATGCCCAGTGCTACAAAACGTCATAGACATGTAAAACTACATTCTGCAATTCTCAGACAAAAACCCAAATACATTCATCTGTTCTTCATTCAAGGACCAACAGCTGTGTGGAAGCACCAGAATGATCCATGAATGTTTCCATTTTTTTCTTGTAAATTTAGAAAAACATGTTTGTACTCAGAGGTAAGACAAGATTGGAGGCATATAAAATGTACTGGATTGAACTCAAATATCTTCTAACTCTATAGTGCAGGGTGTCCAATCCTGGTCCTGGAGGGCCGGTACTCAACCCTGCTTCAATACACCTGATTTCAATCAGCAGGTGATTAGCAGGCTTCTGCAGAGCTTGATGAGCTGCTACACACACCGGTGATTTAACCACTGAATTAAGTGTGTTGGAGTAGAGAAACCAAACCGGCAGGATACCGGCCCTCCAGGACCAGGATTGGTCACCCCTGCTATAGAGGTACAGGACATTTTAATTAATGACCCCTTAGAATCCTGCAAAACATGATAAAATGGTTCTCATCATAAACTCGAATAACTTTTTCCGTATCACGGTGTTTCCTTTGTGCTTGGAACATGAAATGAGCATGACAGTGGTCAACCCAGTCCAATATACAGAACTTGCCTTAAAACATATTCAGAAAGAAAGAAAGAGAGAAAAAGAACTTTTGTTAGAGCGCCTCTCAAGATCTAAATCACGAGGTGCTTCACAAAAAACTAAATAAAAATAAAGATTTTAAAAAACGATTCAAAATCCTTCAAAACATTGTCCAAAAAAGCAAAAGCTCAATCTTGCAAGATCAAAATGAAAACTCTGAAACACGTGTTAAATAATGTTGAACTAAACTGAGTTTGTTTGTTTGTATTAAATAATTGTCAGATTTTCAATAGACTTCCTGTTTTTAATCTTGTCCAATAAATTAAATAGAAACAGATGTTGGTGCAGGAACGCTCAAGACCAAAGACGAGCTCTAGGGAGAGAGTAATGCAGGGGTGGACCTTTAAAGCGCCCGAGCGCCAATGGCGCTAAATTTTCTCGTTGGGCGGTAAATACTTGACGACTTACCGCCCGGGTGGCGCCCAAGCCTTATTTGTCATTCACCTACATCATGGCCGCGCCCTGTAGGAAGCCACCGTTTTCGCTTCGCGCGCGTGAACCTGCGCGCCTCTAGCCACGTACTGCACGTACTGCACTTGTACGATTCGTGCACGTACTGCACGATTCTAGTTATAGCCACGTGAACTATAAGTTCACTATTAAAGACGAAGTGGAACCACGCTAGAAACACACAAGCACGCCGGAAGATGGCGCCAACACAGGGATGGGATTTCTTGATGAAATCTCCGGCAAAACGCTTTAAAACTGGTGAGGAGAAGCGAGACAGTTCGAAACGGTATGAAGCAGAGAAGCGTGTGCGTAAGTGGAATGATTCTTGGAGGTTTAAAGAAGACGGGAGGCGCAGAGAATGGCTGTGTTCGAGTTGAGCAGCGGCTCGCCTGGAAACCAGACGAGAGCAGACGGACGCAGCAGGGGGAGTGGCTTAAAGCCGGCGTTTAAGTCGGACAGATTTCCCTGCATGTGTAGCTCGTGGGTGACGATCGCTGAAGATATTGCGTTAGCGTTCACACTTGTTCAATTTTCAATTTTAATTCTGGTGCCTGTTAGCAACTGAAACACATCCTCACATGCTTGTGGATATCATATATTGTATATGAAGGCATGACTGTAATAATAAGTAAAGGTTAGCAGCTGTAGCTTCAGTGTGCTCATAGGACACGTGACAAAAGAACACAAATCACATTCCTCTTTATGGCCTATATAGTTGTCATCATCAACATAACGTGATTTACAGAATACATGTGACCAACTAACATTTCATGTTCTACCACCGGATGTTTGGATCAAAATATGAACCAATCAGATCTTAGATCAGGTGAGAGCCAGGCGTTTCCCGTCATCCTCTAGGTTTTGCAGCCGGTGGAGAGCAACTGCAGCGCCTTGCTTCAAAATCTGCGGCCGCCTTGATCTCACGAGGTTATCGTTGCCTACGTACGCATGACGTCAGAGCAAGTCGGCGTCAAGTCGGACACAAATCTAACCGGCATGCACTGCTCGCCGATCAGCGGTGGTCTAATCTGCGCAGAACTGGCTCATCTCGAACACAGCCGATGGCTCGAGTACAGCAAAGCGGAGGAGGTGATGTACTGCGTTGTATGCCGGAAGTATGCGACGACAAAATCGTGTTTTGTTGAGGGAACAAACAAATTCAAACTTGAATACGTTATTATGTTTGTGAATGTGTGCAAAATAAAGGTTTATTAAATTTAAAACGGTTCACTTGTTATTTTGACTTGTTTTGGCAGCTGACCAGCGGGGCCGGTAGATTCTTGGCGGGGCCGGTAAATATTCAGAGTTACCGGCCCCGCTGGCCGGTTGGTTTTGAAGTTAATGTCCACCCCTGTAATGGTAACATAAGGTACTAAAGCAGCTCAGAAAGATAACAACAAAGGATCTTCCTTCGCCCCTCTGGTTTAACGTTAGAAGAGTGTGTCATTTAGCATCACACCATGCCTCCTAAATTAAAAATCTCAAAGAGACAAAGGTGGTTTCTCCAGTTATAAAGCTGCTATCAGTGAAGGAGAGAGCAATAATTCTCCCTAACACAAGTAAAAACTAAAATAACTCTGCTAGACTGTATTTAAATGCAAACAGTCACACTGCTATTGTTGACTGCTGCAAATTAGTTTCAAACTGCTATGTTATTGCTACGCCCTCACTGCTCAGAATTGGCAGCGCCCTGATTTGCCTCTGGTGTAGTGTATTACAGAAAACTTCTTTTCAATTAGCAACTCCTAATTGTTTGAATGCTGCAAAGCATTCAGACTGTAGTGATCCTGTTTCTCTTTATAGTCTGTTTATTATTCTGCTTCCGTACGTTTTTTGGCATTTAACTACTTCCACAATTCTTCAACTATTTACACAATTTTGGTATCAAAACGTTCAGATCGTTCAGCTTATGCCGGCAATGACTTTTGGTATTAAAATATTTTATACTTTTTGAGATATTCAGCTTTTTCTGCGATTTTTTTGTCCCATTGAAATGAATGGGATTGCTCAATTTTCAGCTAAATTCTATCACTTTTTTGAACTCTTACTCTTATAGTTTAACTTTAACCTAGAGACTTCATTAAAGTTTCAACAAACTCACACGACTTTCAGCTATCACTGGTTAAAAACATTTTTGATATCTATTACAGTTTTTCTAAAATCGCAGGTAGAAGTTGAGGTACGGCTTGAGGTTTTCAGAAAAAAATCACAAAAATTATATTGGGCAGAGCTAGGAGCAATGACGCTCCTTTGCTCCATTTCTGGCATTGTCCTGAGAAAACCGTAAGTCCGGTTGAAATGAGGCGCATGCTGGCTTACAGCTAACGGATATACCTTCGTTTTGAGCTATAAATCATGACTGTACTCCAAACATTGTGGTCGTACGGTTCGTTTGTTTGAGAAAATTCAAAATTTAAAAAAAATTCTCTCACCACTCTAAGCTGAAAATTCCACCCTCTTCACTTTTAACCTTCACATTTCCTGGAAACAACTCTTTCCAACACCCAGACCGTTTGGAGTACCGACACAAATTATATGTCAAAAAGTAGGAATTTCTGTCAGCTTTTCGGGATGGTTTTACTTTATCCTTAAGTGTTACATTTCTTTCTCTACACGCCTCAGAAGGAGGAGAGACCCTGATTCTGTCTCATTGAAACCCATGTTAAAGGAGCAGAGATTTTCTCCTCCGCTCAGCTTCAGACAGCTAAAATGTTCTCGTCATAGCTTCTAGACAATTCCTGGTAGGCACATAAAAATTCACACAGATGACCATCAAAGCCTTCTGCCACTCATGCATTTTGAATTTTTCCAATAGGTGCAGCGGTTTTTTAATGGCGATGAGACGTGTCAGAGATCTGAAATGACATCTGAGCAGCTGAGCTCTGTTAAATGCATGATTTATGAAATCTTGAAACAAAAATTTCCACCGAACACATCTTTCATAGTACACTAAAGATTTTCTCAAATTTAGTAGGTTTTTTGTCAGCTTCAAAGTGCTGTCTTCAGTTTTGCTGTTGGTATTACATTATTTGTGCTACAAGCCCCAGAAGGAGGACTGTGCCAGCTTTCCTCCATTTAAACCCCTTTAGAAAAAAAAGGCACCTGCGGCCGACAGACAGCTGAAATGTTCTCCTCATATCTTCTAGAACATTTGCGGTAGGCGCACAAGACTTCACACACATGACCACCATAGCCTTCTGCCGCCCGCGCTTTTTGAATTTTTCAATTCGGTGCAGTACTTTTCGAATGGTGATGAGAAGTTTGACAGGTCCAATTTCACTTCTGAAGGACAGATTTAAAGGCTTCTCTCATTAACGGTACAGCTGCAGGCCTCCAACAGCCAAGGGGAAAAGGCGGGAAAACAGTGCTGCTCTCTGATTGGTTGAGAGTATTCAACCATTTTCTGTTCAAGCAGGATCCAGCATCCACACATGACACATCAAATCGACCAGCTTGGTCTCAGAATCTTGTATTCAATTTTAAATGCATTATCTGTTACCATAGAAACACAAGTGCATACGTATATCCCCAAACAAGTCTTATGGAAATGCATGTGAAAAGCCTAATATTGAGCCTACAACATACTGCTGTTTCTTATCTTTCTGAGCTCTATACACTTAAAACTAGCAGCATAGCTGACATTTTAACACTAGTCAGAAGGCAGGAACCGCCCCCTCCTCCTTCGATGCTCTCTCATTGGCTGAGAGTTTTCAATCGTCTTCTGCCTAAAAAGAAATGTGCACCCACACATATGATACATCAATTAAACCTGCTTGATCCCAGGAGTCTTGTATTAACTTGATATTGTGTTCTGCGTTACCATGGCAATGTGCTTAGCAACAACATTTAACAACATTTTAGAAACAACTTATCAACATACTTTAATATAGAAATGTTATTCAAAATGTAAGAGTCATGTGACATTGTACGTTGCTTTATTAAAGAAGACTCCTGTCATCTGTTACCATGGCAACACAAGGAACTACAAATCACTTTAACCAAGTCTCACTGGAATGAATATAAAAAGCTGAATATTGAGCCATTAACAGACTCCTGTTTGAAACAAGTTAAATATGATTGACCGTCAGAAGGTGGGAAAGTGCCCCGTTCCCTCCCAGCTCCCTGATTGGTTGAGAGAGGTCAATCATCTTCTGGCTAAATGGAATTACACACCCACTTATGTGAGACATCAAATCGATCAACTTGGCCTAAGGAATCCATCCATCCATCCATCCATCTAACATCCATCCAACAGCCCATTTATCATTTCATTCATCCAACCATTCATCAATTCCACACCAAGTCTGAACATATGCTAATCTATCTGTTAGGTAAAATTTGAAAATCAGAGTTTTTCACCATGATTTACATTTTAAACTGATGTAGAAATGCTTCCTGTCTGAATGCAAATTGTTCCCTATGCAGCCAAACCAAGGCTAGACTTGGTGACTCTTTGGTCTGTCTGTAGCATCCTGCTGTGAAGACCCCTTTGAAGAATTCCTGTTATCTTCTGTGTAGGTGTGGTTATCTCTGACTTGGTCCTAATAAAAGCGCTCCGCAGCTTTGCTTCTGGGTGAGAACAAACCGCCTTCTGACTCTGGTGTGTATGTTTCACCCTTTACAAAGTTCGTTTATTGATCGTTGTTTGATGATTCAATTTCCAAAGATCTAATCCCTCTGTGTATGCTCTGACTTTTTTTGAGGTAATTTGGAAGTAATATAGAAATTACCCAACACTATCAGTTTCAGATATCAGTAAAAGTTTCTAAATTCACAGTCCAGCCAATTGTTAAAATGTACCTGTTAAACTATTCTCATTCAAATGCCAGCTGTTTAACATTTCATCTTTTGAGTTTTTAATAAACGTTCAGAGATTTAAGTGTTCTGCTGTTAAGCATATTTTTGTCCATTCTCCACCTATATTCTGAGCTTTATTACACTTGTTGGTGATTTTTGCTTCTTTAAATACATTCAGCTCATTTTGACAGTTTAGCTTAGTTTCAGCTTACTTCAGCTATTCAGCAATCAGTTACCAAATTTAGCATATGCTGCTAATTTCACAGTTCAGCTAAATGTAAAGATTAAACTGTTAAACTTGTCCTACTGAAATAACAGGTGTTTTGACATTTTAGCTGTCCAGATTTTTATACAATGTTCACAGATTTCAGTTTTCTGCTGTTTAGGATTATTTTTCTCATTATTCGCTTACTTTTTGTGCTTTACTCGGTTGTTGGTGCTTTTTGCCTCTACATCTTAGCTGTGTCCTTTGTTAACATGGAAACTAGGCTCATAACACATTCTAATAATGCTTTTACCAAGAATTTCAGCTGCAGGATAATTATCATTTTAAAATGTGTGTCTGCTCCCCTGCTTGAACATAATCCAGCCCAGTCAGTAAGGAAGTGTGTGCAGGTTTCTTATCAGCCAGTGAGGAGCTGAGGGTTGAAATCTGATTAATCTGATTCTTTGTATGAACCAATGCCACACATGTACTCATAGACCAAGATGAAAAGTGTGGATGTTGCATGTCAACACTGACTCGTACACATGTGGCCAGATGTGTGCATGAAAGACAGGATGAGAGGGTCTGAGCGAGGGCCGGTTGGCAAGAGCTACGTTTATCATTCAAAACTGAAATTTACAATCAGGAGACAAGTGTTGACCAAATGAACAATTGAGTTATTCAGCCTGCAGCCACAAGAAAAGGTGAAGGATGTCAGAAATGAACGGTTGACAATGCCCTAACAGCCTTCCTCATTATGAGTCGAGATGGGTGAGTCCATGAATGTTCAGTGACAGTGTGACGTAGATCTGTCAGGCTTTTCTAACCCTAGAGTTTCACTGTCTATTTTCTACCAGAAGCTAATGCAGGAGGTGGGTGTAGGAGACTATTTCATGTTCAGCCTGCATGAAAAACTCGGTGACCGATTATAATCAAAAATAAGATGTTAAAAATGGGTTTTCAGTGCACCACACCTTTTAAAATAAAATAAAAACATAAAGAGATGCACAGGTGTCAGTCTTGTGGATTGTATTAGTGGTTGTAGTTATTCCAGACCAGACTCAAGCACAGCTGATGACCAGTATCTGATCCCTGAAGTCGACCACTGCTGGGCAGTAACAGTGTGCCTCAGCTGGGGACACACACGGGCCAGCAAAGCTTCAACATGAGCAGCACCCACGATCATCACTTCAGTGAACAAAAGGAGCAACTACTAACACAGCAACAAAGAAGCTCCATCTGTTTCTTTTCTTCTCACACACGTGCAATGAAATCTATTTCCTGGCTAAAAATAGCCTGGAACACGGTCATAAATCAATGTAACCAAAAGCACACAAATATATCATATGTGACGCTCATATATCATAGAACACGTGTGAATCACACATCGTGAGAAGGTAGGGCAAACCCCGTAATGAGTGAGCAGCACACCCTTAAGGCTGTGGGGAAGACTTTACATCAGAACAAACACAAGCACGAATACTGAAATCTCCTGAGCGTTCCCTGTGTGCCTGTCATGCACATGTGACTCCAGCTCATCCGGTCTTGTGCAGTCAGCCTACAGCTTCACAGCTGTCCCCGTGTCCTACTTCCTTCGCCTGACCCACAAGACTGCTCGAGTTTTACCTGAATTTTGTCACCTTGTACGTATAATAGGAAAAACTCCCCGACATGCGGGCAAAAGTGCTGAAAAGCAAAACTCTGGAGTGCATGAGAGCGTTTTTACACTAATACAGTGCTTCATTTAGTCATTTTTGCTATTTTTGCACTAACTGCATGCAAAGTAATTAACAGTAAGTTAAAGCCGAAGTGAAAACACTAATTTGTGGTCGTCAGCAGGATTTCTAGCTTTTTGCACATTGTAGATTATTTGTTTGCAGTGCATGATGGGACGAGAGGGTGCTCGCTGCAGAACTACAAAGGTGGAGCTGCACCAGAGTCAGCCCCGCCCATTCACGCAAACTCAGCCTAGCCCACTGACTTCCGGTTTTGTTTTTCAACTTTATCGCAAACTGACCTGACCCACATGAATTACGGCTGTTACTAGTTTACAGTCGTTAATGCTATGTTCTATGCTCCAATTAAACAAGATAAATATAACTTGCTACATGACAAAGCCTGAATATATCTCGAAATGAAAAGGTTTATTTCAGCGAATATCTGCCCACAGCCGCTCTAACAAAACTCCTGTACAACAACATTTGACGATATCATGTGGGTTCTGGTAGTCCAGTGGCAAGATCATTAGACTTAAGTTTTGCTTTCCCCTCAGCTGATGCCGGTTCGACTCTCGGTGGGGCCGGCAACAATCTATTTAGCCAGCTGAAACATTTAATTTGTTCATATTTTAGTTGTAATGTTCATTTTCAGCAAAATATTTATGTCTCTGCAAGTTCTTTGAATTTGGTCGTTCCTAAACAGCATTTTAGTTGAAACTCTGCTCACAGATGGACTCACGCTGGCTAAATAAACGAATGAATAAATAAAAAAACACATTAGTCATTATATGTTAAACGGCATACCAATAAATTGTTGTAAACATAGTACTGGCAAGTGTAGCTAGAAATGAGGCAAAGTGGTTATAGAATATTTCCACTACTGGGAGGAGAACCTGCACAAAACTGCATGTCAACCTGACACCATAACCACTACACCACCACATCTGATAAAACTTGGGTGGCGTTACATGTCATTCTGCTATCCAGTGTGTCTTTGTAGACGGGGTGTATGATTTTTCTGGCGGTGTCTCAGTAGAAGTCATTTCAGAAATAATTTGTCAGAAAATTCACAGAATATCCAGATTTGAGAACCAAGACCAGACCCGCTTCGGGGGAGGAGACCAAATTGAAGCTGAGATGGGAGGAAAATGCATGAATGAGGCCAAAAATGGCTTTGGCGTGTTTCTTATGAGGAAATGACAATATAACATGATTAAAAGTTCCAAAAGTTAGATTTTTAATGATATGGAACCTTTACAAAAACTGTTCAATTCACTTCTCAACTCAGTCCTCAATCTTGCATTTTTTAGCTATAACACCCTCTTTGGTTCCAGAATGCTATTAAGTCTGACAACTGGAAGGAATTGGACTGACTCTGATAGAATGGGCGGGGCTGATTCTGGAATGGGCGGGGCTGACTCTGGTGAAGCTCCACCTTCTGGTGCAGCTCCGCCTTTGTGGTTCTGCAGCGAGCACCACTTGGATGGGACAGGGTTGCAGTGGACTTACTTCTTACAGATAGGGTCAGATCTAAATTCTGCTTCTGTTGAGTGTGAGTATGTTGGGATGTGAGTGTTTTGGAAAAATTCAGGTACGTGCTGGGGTGTAACACCAGTAGAAACACCAAGATGCAGGTTTCTTGTGTTGCAAAACCTGGCTAACCAGTGATGCTAATGATAACGACAACAGTTAGCAGAAATGATATTATTCTCCTGAGACCTGAATTTGCGTTTGGTGTGATTTAAAAGAAAAAACACTTGTAGTCATTACAGATTAGACAACAAATGTGAACCTAATAACAAAAATAATTAAAATATTGACAAACTTCCAAAAGAAAAAATGTTTAAACTTTAACTTAAAGGTGCATTATGTAAAAAAGAAGTAAAAATGACATCCTGTGGTAAAAATTGGCTACTGCAACCACAACTCTGGAGATTTTTGCCAACCATCGTCAAATTACAATTGTCAGCCCTGCCGTATTAGCTTGCAGGAGACACGACAACCCCACAGTCACTGATGGTAAACAGTAGTTATGTCCCTCCTTCCTTTTATTTTGAAAGGAGAGAAACTGACAACCCCTGCAGCCAGCTGGATAGGAAATATGTTTCAGTATATCCTTCCTTCCAAAATGGCTGAAGCATAAGACTCTTTAGGGATTTTCTCACTGTAAACCTTGCACCTTTAAAGTCAATTACAAGTATCTATAAATGATTAAAAAAAAAGGTGTATGTAGAAGAGAATAAAATATTATAGTGCAGGAAGTCAATGCCCACATTTGTGGACACAGGGTCTAAGGAGGTTAAAGCTGGTGTGTGTGTGTGTGTGTGTGTGTGTGTGTGTGTGTGTGTGTGTGTGTGTGTGTGTGTGTGTGTGTGTGTGTGTGTGTGTGTGTGTTAGCATGTAAAAACGTGCAAAGGCCAAGTTGGCCACACACTAAAAGGGTAGAATTAGAATGAACAAAGGGACTATCAAAGCTATAGCGTCTTATCCAGACCAGCAGCTGTTCAGCAGGTTTGCATTCATCCCCAGAAGAAGCAAGCATGAATGGAAAAGAGGAAATGAGACAAAAGGCTATCCAGAACTCCAGACGTAAACACTGTAAACAAAAACTGCTGCAGAGTTTAATGGTGATCGTATTGTAACCTGTGGCCCACCTGTTGTGTGAAGAGTGTGAGCTCTGGTTTTTTCTGTCCCTGGATGCTTTGCGTTTTTTATCATGCCCATTCTCTCTTGTGCTGTCTCCGTCTCCGCCATGTGTTTTCTGAGTTATGAAGCATTTCCAGTCCTTGGTAACACCAGTCACTGCTCTGCTTTTTGACACATTCCCTGGAATAAAAGATCACACAACCCAACAGAAATGGAAGAGGACGATTCAAAACATTAGCAATGTAAACGTAAAGTTGTTGCATTCAAAGTGATACTTCCTTTTTCCTTTTATACCCTCGTTGGTCACTTTATTAGGTACACAGGTTCAGCTGTTCGCTACTCAGCCAATCACATGACAGGAACTCAACCCATTTAGGCATCTTTATGAAGATGAGTTAATGAAGTTCAAACTGAGCATGAGAATGGAGAAACAGGAGATTTCAGAGACTTTGCATGTGGCATGGTTGTTGCTACCACATCAGCTGCTCTGAGTGTTTCAGAACCTGCTCAGCTACTTGGATTTTGATGCACAACCTCAATGGTTTAAAGAGGATGGTCTAAAAACTACCCATGAAATTATCCACCCAGCAGCAGCTTTGTGGCTGAATGTCTGCTTAAGATAAAGGTGAAACGGTCAAACTGGTTCTAGATGATAAAAAGACAAAAGCAACTCAAAAATCCACTGATTTCTATCAAGGTCACTCCTGTTGGCTAAGAACGGGAGCCTAAGGCTACAATTCACCCAGGATCACCAGAACTGGACCAGAAGAAAATGTTTCCTGCTCTGGTGAGTCTGGATCTCCGCCGCAACGCTCTAATGGTCGGGTCAGAAAATGGTGTCACCAACATGAAAGCACGGATCCATCCTGTCTTGCATCAATGCTACAGATTGCTGCAGGTGCTGTGATGGTGTGGGGGAGATGTGCTGGTCTCACTTTGGACCCCTTAGTACCACCTGAGCCTGGTTTAAACACCACAGCCTACCTGAGTATTGCTGCTGACCATGTCCTTCCCTGTATGACCACATGGTCCCATCTTCTGATGGCTACTTCCAGCAGGATAAAGCACCATGTCACAAAGGTCAGAGCAGCTCTAACTGGTTTATAGAACATCACCTTACGTTCACTAACCAATCTCAACAGTCCACAGAACCTGTGGGATGTGGTGGAACGTGGTGGACATTTGCATCATGCCAACATGGACCAGTGGGAAGTATGTGAGGAATGTTTAAAAATAACACAAGTTAAAACAGAGTGTGTGAAGCAGATGCTATGATGAACTGACAAAAGCTTGTGGCAAATTTACATTTCATTACCAAAATTAAAAGATGCTTTTGTGATAATAGGAAGATGTGTTGCTTATTTAATTCTATAATTCCCAGCCGACTGTGAAGCAGCTGGGATGAGAATCAGCTCCTCTTAATCTGAGACCATGGTCTTGAGTCAGAAAAGGGTAGAATGCCTTCTCCGGGTCAGGGATGAGGTCCTGCCTCAAGTGGAGGAGTTTAAGTATCTCGGGGTCTTGTTCACTAGTGAGGGAAAACTGGAGCGTGAGATCGACAGGTGGATTGGTGCTGCGTCTGCAGTGATGCGGGCGTTGTACCGGTCTGTCGTGGTGAAGAGAGAGCTGAGCTGGAAGGTGAAGCTCTCGATTTACCGGTTGATCTACGTTCCTACCCTCACCTGTGGTCACGAGCTTTGGGTAGAGACTGAAGAACGAGATCGTGGATACAAGCGGCTGAAATAAGTTTTCTCTTCAGGATGGCTGGGCTCTCCCTTGAAGATAGGGTGTGAAGCTCGGTCATCCGGGAGGGGCTCAGAGTAGACCCACTGCTCCTCCAAATCGAGAGGAGCCAGTTGAGGTGGCTTGGACATCTGATTAAGATGCCTCCTGCACGCCTCCCTGATGAGGTTTTCTGGATAATTCCAACCAGGAGGAGACCCGAGGGAATACACAGGAAATATGTTTCTCGGGCAGCCAGAGAACGCCTTCGGATTCCCCCAGAGGAGCTGGCCCAAGTGTCTGGGGAGGGAGAAGTCTGGGCCTCTCTGCTCAGGCTGCTGCCCCGTGACCTGACCTCGGATATGCAAAAAAGAATAAATGGAAAGTTGTAATACCATTGGATTAAAGGCTAAGTTCACTTAGAAACCATTTCTCACTTTATATATTTGAAAATGATTGGTCGATAGAAAATTGACAAACATTCGGATTAGAAAAGCCACTCAAATTTATGTCTCATTGAAAACTGGCATTGATGGGCTCATCCATCTTGGCTCACAACCAGGGAAGGCTGTTGTTGATTTAGCATCCAGAAGAGAGGAGAGTATGTCTCGGCTAGTAGAAGCTAACTCGTAGCATTAGCAACTCCACAACATGGCATGATTCCTCCAGGTGTGTGTTATTTGCTGAGATAAACCATCAGCCTCGGAGAGAAAACATAGCCAGTGGTAGAGTCAAGAAGGCTAACTTCTATCCTGACACAGGAGCACAAACGTTTTTTCCCACAGAGATCACCTACAATGGATTCATTCATGCTAGAGACCACTGCAAATGTGTTTAAAAAACGAGTGAACTTGGTCTTCAAGTCAAACCCAGGAACTTGTCAAGTAATCGCACAGTGAAAACTAGATGAGGGGCTAAAACTGGTAATCTCCAGTACTCGTGTGTTATCAACATGTAATTTTTCCATTGTGAAAACATACTTTCTTTACTGAAGACACTTCGGCATTGTGAAGTTGAACGCTGATCCCTGGAAAAACAAAACACAAAAGAACCATTGAAAAAAATAAACGGGTAATTTAAAATCTGCTGAAAAAGACATTTTAGGCTCTACAAGGAGGCAAAGATGCTGAGTTCTAACCCATCTGTACATAAAAAGCTTGAGTCCTGGTTTGAGCTAGTAGGTGTTACAATCTGGTCCTGGTAGGCCGTTGTCCTGTTTTTACGTGATGTTTCAGATCATTCATTCTAATTGGAACAGTGTAAATTAAACAAATTCACAAGTGAATCAATACATAAGTGGACCAGTTATAGAAATGATCAAAGCCCTTTTCCAAATGTGCTGCTGTGTTTTCCAAGTGTTTGAAGTGATTGGCTCAGTGTCAAGACACAGCGAGCGCTCGCCAGCCATAAGCAGGAATATTGTCTTGATCTGTTGCCTTCCACGTGGCTTGGACACACACACACACACACACACACACACACACACACACACACACACACACACTGCTTCCAAATGAAAACTTCCGATGATGAACCGAATGCGTATGAAGTTCATCCAGCAGTGTAGATCCAAACACAAGACACCATAAATCTAATAAAGAACAGTCCAGCACTTGTGAATTTTACCTTCTGTCCAACAGACACAGATGCTTCCTCGTGAATGAACTACAGCGAATCAATGGCAGAGGGGTTTCAAGGCACAAATCGCTGAGAGCAACATACAATTATAACAAAATCTTAGCTTAATATTTATAAAATTCTTAGATGCAACATGATTTCGGCCAAGGATGTTTCAATCGCATTTCTTTGTTCCCGATCCGAGTCCGAGTCATTGATTTTGAGTGTCTGCTGATACAGAGTCCTGATCCAACTCTTCAACAAAGCAATAAAATAAAAATAAAAAAGGGAAAAACATCCAAATGTTCCTTTAATTAATACTTAGGTATTTATGTATTTGTCATTTCCTTATTTATCCGCCAAAAAAACAGTACTTGTTTAGAAAGTACATTATTAAAAAAAACGTGTTAATATTATGAATATATTTAAAAGTAGCAGAGTTGCTCATATTTCAAAGTGTTTACATCCGTATGCTGCGCGTTCTCATGAAACGGGAGGCTGGAGCCACCACGGCCATCAGCTAACGTTTATCTGCACAACAGCCAGCTATCAGCAGTCCGGCTCAGGTGCTGCAGAAGGAAAAAACATGATGTTTTGTTGTCCGTCTGCACTATCTCTGTGTACATTAACATATCTTAACATAACATATCACTGCTGGACAGCTCCAGGTTTTCTTTAGAGATGCCGCTGTGAACTGTGAAGGCTGCTTATGCAGCTGTCACTTCCAGCATGTTGAATGTCCAGTATGCACACATTACACGTGGCTGCTACGCTGCCTTCGCTGTCCAGTTTAAAATAGCATCAAAATACGTAGAGACACGTTAGCTCTGCTTTAGCCTGCTAGCTGACAGCTGCATGTTACGGTGCCTGCCGTAAACTGATGAGGTATGGGCATTGTTTTCTTCCAAGAAATAAAGAACACTGATGTAGAAGAACTTGTTGAGATTAAAACTAAGCTGTTGTTCTGATTGGAAACCTCTATCTCAGGGTGAATTTAAAAAGTCATATTTGTTGTTTAATAAGGCTAAATCCGAACGGAGCATCCTTAAGTTTCAGTATAAATATTAATGAATATTAATTCATTTAAAATCCCTTATTGATGCATTTAATGTTCAATCACTTGAACTGCAATAGGACGCTGTCAAAGTGAGAAGTTTAGAAGGTCCTTTCATGGCAACAAAAAATTAAAAAGAAAAACTAATCTACCCTAAAAACAAAAAGGAATAAGCAATAAGAATGTAAACATAACAAACCAACATAAAAGTGGCCCAATATTTGGGCATCATTGGGCGTATTATGGTGACGTTATCATAATAGCACCGCAGTATGAAATGACTGATTTGGGAGCATCTAAAGCCGGAGTCCAGGTTGTGCCAGTGAAACCTTGTGTTTCTAATATCTTCAAGGGAAAACCTGGACAGCAACAGTGGAGCAGGAATTTTAAACATAATGTTGCACGTGTGCGTGGAAGAAAAAAGAAAAGTTGAAAAGGAAATGATTCATAAAGTGCAGGAGATGGCTGGCAGAGTTCATAAGAACACCAAGTCCCTGAAGGATGTGAGGATTTAGCAGCTGGATGGAGATGTGAAAAAAACGATTTTAGGACAAAGCACTGAGTGGATTCAGGCCCACGTCAGACACTGCATATCAGGCGATAAGGAAGCGGTGGGATCAAGAAAAGAAAGAAAAAGATAAAGGAAGGGGAAGCTGCACAGACACACAAACATGGATGGATTGAGACAGGCTGGACAGAACATCTAAAGGAAACAAACATCCCCAAACAAAAATGGAGTGGGACTGCGTTCAAGGTTGCAGGGGAGTGATGTGGGAGTCTGGGGAACATCGTGGCCCACTTGTGATCTTAGACGTGTAAATTAGAGCTGAAGTGTGGGAGTTTGCAGACAGCTTGTGATAATTCGGGAGAGCACATTTAGGGGGGATGCCTTGGATCCTGATAAACAGGAGACTTTAGACATAAACAAGCTTTTAATCTGATATCTTCCTTATTTGGTGATTGTGTCAGTTAGAGGATAGGCAACAGTGTACAGCGATACAACCCAAAGCCAGAAAGCATGACACTATTATGCTGCTTCACAAATCTAATCAAAGCAAACACGTGTGTTTTCAGGTTTAGACTCCAAAGGTCTCCTTCCCAGATGCTGTTGTTGTCTCACCTGCAGTGTCCTGCTCCTAGAGCTAATGGACTCACCTGCAGTCTCCTGCTCCTAGAGCTTATGGACTCACCTGCAGTGTCCTGCTCCTAGAGCTAATGGACTCACCTGCAGTCTCCTGCTCCTAGAGCTAATGGACTCACCTGCAGTGTCCTGCTCCTAGAGCTAATGGACTCACCTGCAGTGTCCTGCTCCTAGAGCTTATGGACTCACCTGCAGTCTCCTGCTCCTAGAGCTAATGGACTCACCTGCAGTGTCCTGCTCCTAGAGCTTATGGACTCACCTGCAGTCTCCTGCTCCTAGAGCTAATGGACTCACCTGCAGTGTCCTGCTCCTAGAGCTAATGGACTCACCTGCAGTCTCCTGCTCCTAGAGCTTATGGACTCACCTGCAGTGTCCTGCTCCTAGAGCTAATGGACTCACCTGCAGTCTCCTGCTCCTAGAGCTTATGGACTCACCTGCAGTGTCCTGCTCCTAGAGCTAATGGACTCACCTGCAGTCTCCTGCTCCTAGAGCTAATGGACTCACCTGCAGTGTCCTGCTCCTAGAGCTTATGGACTCACCTGCAGTGTCCTGCTCCTAGAGCTTATGGACTCACCTGCAGTCTCCTGCTCCTAGAGCTTATGGACTCACCTGCAGTGTCCTGCTCCTAGAGCTAATGGACTCACCTGCAGTGTCCTGCTCCTAGAGCTAATGGACTCACCTGCAGTGTCCTGCTCCTAGAGCTAATGGACTCACCTGCAGTGTCCTGCTCCTAGAGCTAATGGACTCACCTGCAGTCTCCTGCTCCTAGAGCTTATGGACTCACCTGCAGTGTCCTGCTCCTAGAGCTAATGGACTCACCTGCAGTCTCCTGCTCCTAGAGCTAATGGACTCACCTGCAGTGTCCTGCTCCTAGAGCTAATGGACTCACCTGCAGTGTCCTGCTCCTAGAGCTAATGGACTCACCTGCAGTGTCCTGCTCCTAGAGCTAATGGACTCACCTGCAGTGTCCTGCTCCTAGAGCTAATGGACTCACCTGCAGTGTCCTGCTCCTAGAGCTAATGGACTCACCTGCAGTGTCCTGCTCCTAGAGCTAATGGACTCACCTGCAGTGTCCTGCTCCTAGAGCTAATGGACTCACCTGCAGTGTCCTGCTCCTAGAGCTAATGGACTCACCTGCAGTCTCCTGCTCCTAGAGCTAATGGACTCACCTGCCCAGCGTAGCAGAGGGGGGTGGAACAGGGCGTCCTAACCGAAAACAAGCTGCAGAGAACAACAAGAAAAAGTGTGACTTCTTTGTTTTTATGCAAACACACAACCTGACAATGTAAACCTGTCCAAAGACATTTAATTAATGTATTAACGATCATCAAAGCCACACCGTTAATCCAAATTAATGTGCTCTAATTAGTCTTTCCTTGTTGTCCTCCCACATTTAGATGCCGTTGTTTCTAACACACCCGGGGCCTTTTTAATGCCAACCCCTCAATTAGCCATGACGAGGAGTAAAAAGAGCAAAAACAACAGTCTTGGTAGATAAATTCCACGTACGCATCAAGCAGCTCCTTATTTCGTCATGCTGACTACATGTACTTTAGCTCATGAGGATTTTACTTCACAGTTTATGACTCTAATTAAACCCAGTCAGAGTAAACATGTTAAGTGTTTGTACTGAAGGTAGTTAGGGTTTTATACATTCCTGGGTGCTTACACAGAAATATAGGGAGAAGGCTGGCTTTGCAAAAGGAGACAGGACTATTTACGTAGTATTAATTCCTTCTCATAATACTTTGATTAGAATATTGAGGCACTTAGACCAAAACATACGCGTAAATGTTGTAAACGTCAACATGATATCACTAACATGAAACTTGTCAATTAATGCCAATCTGATGTCTTCAGTTCAAAAGGTTGTGGATAATATACACATTAACTCTGTATAATGTGAAGATGTATGTGTAATAAAACAGTGTAATTATTAAGTACATTCAGATGTCACATAAATGTTGGCAAAAGGAGATCTGAGGCACGCAGGATATACAAAAATAAAAAGCCTTTATTAGTACATGGCTCAAATAGTTAAAAACATGAATGCTGACGCGTTTCAGCCCGCGGGGCCTTCCTCAGGGCTCAGCATGCTTGTAGGTTCTCTCACTTTCATGTTAAGAAGGCTAGTGACACCTGCTGAAGTTGGACAGGTAGACAGCATCATGATGGATTGGTGAACACAATTTCCACATTTATAGTCACCTTTTCGAGTTGATAACCAGGTTTTTTGTTGCTGTGGGGGAAGGTGACTTTGAGCAAGTTGATCATTTAACGTTGGAGCTCGTCTGAAGCTGATAGTAGGAGTATCTGGGAGAGCTTTCCTAAGAGTACTGTCGCTTTTCAGTGCGTCCCAGTTTTTTGTAATTATTTAAAAAATGAAAATAAAATAAAAAAAATGCTACAGTTATGGGCCAGAGCTTTACAACAAGAGGATACCAGCAAAGAACGATACTCAAAGCTTATAATAAGACTAAAAGCCTGCCAAGAGAACAACTATTGGTTCCTAAAGAGAAGAACCAACAAAGATCAGATGGTGTTTATTTTGTGACCCAAATCAGTGATTAAGCCAACAAGATAAAAATAAATAATTACAAAAAACTGGGACGCACTGAAAAGCGACAGTACTCTTAGGAAAGCTCTCCCAGATACTCCTACTATCAGCTTCAGACGAGCCCCAACGTTAAATGATCAACTTGCTCAAAGTCACCTTCCCCCACAGCAACAAAAACCTGGTTATCAACTCGAAAAGGTGACTATAAATGTGGAAATTGTGTTCACTGCGACAACATGACTAACACTAACTGTTTTGCTGATGTTTTCACAGGACGTACTTTTTACATTAATACATTCATCAATTGCAATACTTCGTTCGTGGTCTACAGACTGGATTTAGATGTGGTTGCTTCTATACTGGGAGAACTAAACGTAAGTTAAAAGCAAGACTTGCAGAACACAAACAAGCAATCAGATCTGGTAATCCTCTGTATCCTATGGCCGTGCATTACAAAGACACAAATCATGGAAGCTGTAACTCTCTTACAATCACAGGGATGAACATATGAGAACTTCAAATAGAGGAGATGGGCTTAAAAAACTCTTGCAAAGAGAATCATGTTGGATTTACTAGTCAGTGACTTGATGCAGTTTGCTGGGTTCCTTATCCAGGAAACATTATTCCTGATTGGCTTAATGAACTGACCTGAATTGGAATGTTTATTATGTGAAGTGCCTTGAGACGACTCTTGTTGTGATTTGGCGCTTTATAAATAAACTTGAATTGAATTGAATTAAAAGCTACTAATTTCCCAGGTCTTAATGGAGAATTAGATTTTGCTCCTTATTTATAATCTCAGGTTTTCTTACCATTTGTGTACCATATTTATAATTTTTTCTCAAATTCTCTAAGTGTAATCTAATATTTGTAAGTATTCATCCTTACAACAGGATTGTTTAGATGTTAAAAGTTTTTTGTGTTGTACTGGTCATCCAATCATGATGCTGTCTACCTGCCCTACTTCAGCAGGTGTCACTAGCCTTCTTAACATGAAAGTGAGAGAACCTACAAACATTCTGAGCCCTGACGAAGGCCCCGCGGGCTGAAACGCATCAGCATTCATGTTTTTAACTATTTGAGCCATGTACTAATAAAGGTTTTTTATTTTTGTGTCTCCTGCGTGCCTCAGATCTCCTTCTGCCAACATTTATGTGGATCCCTTGGCTGAAGAGCACCAGTGAGAGCGCCAGATAAAACTTCTGACACCCCTGCAGCACTCCCAGCATTTGTTCTATTTACATTCAGATGCCACTTTGATTTGCTTCTGTTTACATGGAGTTTTGTGGGCGAACCCTCAATTACAGTGTAGTGCCCAAAAAACACGGGGACCAGAAAAAAATCTAAAAACTCTACAGCAACAAATGAAGCAAATCCTGCTTACCCTGCGCTCCATCAACAAAACCAAATGCTTGAACTCACAGTTAATGATCCCACTTGTGGTAATGCTCAGATTTTACATGAGCAAGCAAAACAATCAGCTCCAAATTACACACTCAAGCTGCACTGAACACACACACACACACACACACACACACACACACACACACACACACACACACACACACACACAGCAGTTTAAGACAACAAAGACTGAAAGTATTGCGCTGCTGGCCTGCTAGTGCCGCCGTTCTGGACAGCACACCTAAGGACAGTGATGTCATTCACTGTGAACATGGAGAGGGCTCCATGTAAAAGCAAATGTGAAGAAAACGACTACCAGAGATGACTCATTATGGGACAAGCTCAATGCATGAAGCATCTCATGTAAATAATACTGAGGTGTGCCTTTAAAAGCAAACCATGAGTATCGCGTGCATGCTTGCTAATGTGTTGCTTGCGTGCTGAGAGCATACACATTAGCATGCATGCACGGATATTTCACACACGTGTCTGCAATGTTAGCATGAGTAATCGTTTCTACCTGCAGTGATCTCTAGAGGTTGATAAGGACTGGAGTTCTATGCTTGGCAGCATATGAGAGGGCTAATGGCTGAGGGCTAATGGCTGCCGACAGTGTTTGCGTTGCTTTCTGTCTCATGCTAATGTTTCACACAAGTGCAAGCTCTGGGGTTCAAGATGGAGCTGATATTTCACATTGGACTGGAAGAGGGAGAGGCCTTCTGTGGTATAGTTCATTCTTTCATCATCCACACGTGTTCCTGTCATTGCCTTCAGTTTGAAATAAGATCACCTGTTTTATATCATATGTGGGGAGGAATGGACATGATGCAGACCAGTCAACAAAGGAACTGAGAGAACAGCTTCTAATAAATTACCTGTATTTGATACAGCACCTTCTTTAGTTCTACAGCCCCCCAAGGCACACACAATCAGTCATTCACACATTCACACCCTGCTGGTGATGAGCTACAACGTAGCCATAATGCCCTGGGACACACTGACAGAAGCAAAGCTGCCAACCGCGGGCACCACTGGTCTCTCTGACCACCACCAGCAGGTAAGGAGAGTGAAGTGTCTCGCCCAAGGATACGACTGAGAAAGACTGAGCGGGGTGCAAATCTGCAATCCCCCAGTTACGGGGCGGTAACTCATCATCACCACAATGAAGAAACGATGCTGATATAAGAAAGCAAGGTGGGTGACTGAATCTTAGAGCCAGGTGTGTGGGAGCAGCTAAAACATGCAGGCAGGGCAGCAGCCCTCCAGGACCAGGGTTGGCCCACCCTGTTATAGAGCATACATCAAGGAAGAGGTGATTACTGAGGGAGAGCAGTTGGGCTGATTAAAGATGGAGCACAGGTGTGTTATCTGCAGAATGACTAGATGGGTGTAGCAAAAAGGAGAAAAATAAACTACTGACTAATTAAAATCTGACAATTCCAGTTCACAAAACAAAAAGATACAAAGCACCACCCAAAACATCTGCACCTGAACCTAATTCTGTCCACAAGCTTCTGATGTACTCGACCAATTAAAAGAAGAATCAGCACACTCAAATTCTACTTCCTTAAATAAAGAAAATACTACAAACTAGACTGGTAGTGCTGATTCTACTTTGACTTACTCATGACACAGCCTGCAATGACCCCGTTCTCCTGCAAAAGCTACAAAACCCATTTGGTGTTTAATGTGACCTCACTGAAGCAAACACAAACATTCAAAATGGTTCTGTCTTTTCCTCTGCCCCGTTCCCCGTGGTCAGTCTGTTCAGCACATTTCTCATGCCACAGCATGCAGAGCCAGCACTTCCTTTTTTCTACCAGAGGCTATTTTTATCACCCCACGCATTTGCATCACAAAAGGAGGCTGGGCTTAGTACTTAAAGAAGGTGAGATGTCTACAGATAGATGCTATTAATATACACTTCAAAACTGGTATCGTTTGTTCAGAGCAGCAGTCTGCAGGATGTGTGATATTCTGGTTGCATTTGCAGCGCTGCCATGGGGTTTCTGTACAACATGGAGGCTCAGAGGGTAAGAGTGAGACTTAAGCTTGTGTTTCTATTTTGGAACCTTTGAAGGTGAAGACATATGTTCTCAACTGTGTGCTTATGCCAGGCAGTCTCTCTGGACCTCTAACTCATCTCTTAAAACCAAGAGGAAGTCTGGTGACTAACAACCCTCATCAGGCACCTGACCTCAAAAAAATGACCGACGTCCTTTTGATGCAAACACATGCGAGCACACACATGTGCACACAAAATGTTCATCTTTGTCCACCAACTCCACAGGATCTCAATTTTGACACACGTTGCAGCTTCAAACACACTCTCATACTGCTATAATAATGCACATTATGCAGCGGCACAAGAAGGGTTCCCAGAGCTCCTTCCACATGAAAATCTTTGTTTTGAATCTAAATATGTTCGCTTTGGTTCTTAAACTACGTCTCATCTGCTCACAATCTGTCCACATGTTGTGAGAGCGCTCAGGAGACATTGTAATCAAAGCTTTGCTTCATTTTCCCTCTGTGACAGGGTGACTTACGTAGTAGAGGTGGCAAATCTCGCCGAATGCACCTATCTCCCTTGTGAGACATCTTGGTAGTCACCTGCAACACAAGCACTCAGGTGAAGGAAAACAGAATAAAGGGTCTAAAAAAAAGTATCTGTATGTCACCGGGATATCCTCCGTGCATGTTGGTTTTGCACCTACAACTATCTGGAACTCTTTTTGATCGCTTGTGTAAAAAAATAAAAAATAATATTGTATCCATGAAAAACGTAACTATGGAGAAATGTTACTGTGTCAGAGGATGCTTCTGATCCCACTCCCTCTCCAAAAGAGCCGACTGTCAACCAAGCAGAGGAACAAGTCGGGTTATAATGAAACATGATTTTTGTCCTCTGATCATTTATAGTGAAGAGGTTTGAGTACCCCTAGCTCCTCCTAGGGTCTCCCTTGGCAAAAGAGCCTTAGGTCAGGGGTCAAGCATAAAGATGATCATGCCCCTGATGAAGGACAACCATGTTAGGTGGACGACCTCATTCTGATGATCTTGCGGCAAATGTCAATGCCCATATGTGGGCAAGGTTAGAGCTGCATGAGGGGGCGTGAATGGAAAGGATCTAAATCCAGGAGGTGTGACACGGCTTGTCTATAACTAACACCATGTTGGAGCATAAGGTGGTCCACATGGTTACCTGGTACCAGGCCACTTTAGACCAAAGCTCAATGATCAGTTGTGTAACTGTACCATCAGGACCATTGGCCCTGTGTCTTGGACACTCCAGGGGCGAGAGGGTCAGGGCTGAGAGAGGAGGGTGCACAGGCTGGTAAACCAAACGACGCTGTAAGTTTCCAATATTTAACTTTTTCACAAAATTTGGATTTTCAGAGACATTGAATTTGGGGTTTTCATGATCTGTAAGCTATAAATGGGCCTTCTTATCTTTCAGAACTGCTGCTGCCTTATGAGCCTTTATGGTCTCTGCACTCCTGGCAGCCGTCTCCTCGTCTTCTCAAGAGTCAGGACACATGCTCAAGGCAAGGCATCCTTCCATTCTACTGGCCCTAATCTCAGGGTCACAGAGAAGGTCCATGTTCAAGCTCAAGACTGACCTTCTTATATAGCTTTCAGCTGAATTTGATCTATTTTAGCCTGATTAAAATCTTTCATATCTTTATCAGTTTTGTTTAGTCTATTACTTATACAGAATATATTTTCTTATTAGTTTTAACCCATTTTAATTTTCATTACTTATTAGTAATATTATTATTTATTATATATATTAAATACACACGCACAACACATATTATTAAAGTGTTTCCTCTGTGGGGACCAACTGCCCCTGACTGCCCCTGGAGGGGTGGGCGGCTGTGGCCTTCTGGGTGCTTCTCGCTCCTCCTCTGGGGGCCTGTGGCCGACCCTGCCACTCCTGGTGAAGCCTTCCTTTACCGCTGTTTCCTTCTGTTCTGTCTGCTCATCTGTACTCAGCCAGTTGTCCTTTCATTGTTGCTCTAAGTGTGTGTGTGTGTGTTTGGGGGTTACTGTTGTGGGGACATTTATCTCATACAGCACTTTGAGTTGCACCCACTGTATGAAAAGCACCTCATAAATAAAGTTTGATTTGAAATAACTGAATTAACCAAAAATAAAGGGTTGAAAATGTTCACCCTCTGTGTAATGAATCTAGATATAATCATCACTTTCTGATGAATGACAAAAATATTGAAATTTGTCACAAATTTCAAATTGTTTTAGATGTATACTTGAATTAGCAGATTATTAACTGATCTATGTTATCCTAATTTGTGTCATTTGCACTTATAAATAGCTGCAGAGATGTCTGCAGGGCTTCCCTACTCCACCTTATATTTGTTTCCTGCATCAGTGAGACGTGGCTGTCTCTCATCTCTGTGGCTGCGTCCAGTTTGTCCTCTGCTCACGTTAGCCTTGTCCTCGGACTCTCTGCTGATCAGATAAAAACAGCATTACCAGTGCATTTAATAACAATCATGTAATATCTGTACCAGAGAAAAAGATTCCTTTTTTCAGGCTTAAAGCATAAACATATGTTATGCTGATCAGCGCTTATATTTTAAAACTTAACATTAGTTTGGCTTAATCTCACTCCCTACATCCCTAATTCACCCTCTGACGATCCATTAATGCATTAAACCTCCTCATCTGGGTCATCTTGTCTTCTTCTGACAACAGCTCTACACTGACAACCCCCCTCCACCTCAAAGAACACGCACACACACACACACACACACACACACACACACACACACACACACTAACCTCTTTCTGTCACTAAAATTTAATGAGCAGAAGAGAGAAAAGACAGAAAAGGGAGAGTAACTATATCTAATGACAGCTCATTAAAGAAGCTCTTCCGGTTCACTTTGCTTTTAAAATTCACTACTGATTTGAAAAGAACACACGTTTTGGTAAAGTTTACAAAAAAGCATGAGCAAAGAATTTTTCTAAAAGGAAAATATAAAACATCAAGGCTCATCACTTCACAGGAGGGCATCAAATCCAGATCAACAAACAACTAAACCTCTTTAAGTGGTCAGCATGTTGTTGCTGCTGAGTCCCTGCATCTATTGGATTATGGTGCGGGACATGCTACAGTACGGCTGCCTGCTTCCCTTCTGATCCTACTTTGTCATATGAGATGCGTGGCTCCACCCGGCACTCAGACTCACACAAGCTCCCCTGAAGGGTAACCTTTCCCATGGAAGTGTACACCAGCGAAAGGCTCATGTTTAATTAAACCCCTGAATGACCGGCCTTCAGCAGACATCCTCAGCCACCATTGAAATAAATGACAGGTTGCAAGTTCTGTTTTTTTCTTTCTGACAAAAGGCAAAAAAAAAAAAAAAACACAAAGTAAAAGTAGCACTGCGTCTAAGTGAAATTGTTTTCCACTGAATAGATTTTCTCTATTTTACTGTAATGTAGCAGGTGAATGTGTAAAATGCAATGATAATTCTGCTTTTTTTCTCCCACTTGGCTCCGCCGCACTAAAGAAAGACACCAATGAGAGAAATCCTTTTTCTTTTACATGTTTCAGTTATTGCTTTCAATTCAATTCAGTTTATTTATATGGCGCCAAATCACAACAAGTCTCAAGGCACTTCAAACATTCCAATACAGGTCAGTTCATTAAGTCAATCAGTAAAATGTTTCCTGTATAAGGAACCCAGCAGATTGCTGTAAAGTCACTGACTAGTTCAGTGACTTTACAGCAATCCTCATACTAAGCAAGCATTTAGCGACAGTGGAGAGGAAAACTCCCTTTTAACAGGAAGAAACCTCCAGAGAATCCCGGCTCAGTATAAGCAGCCATCCTCCACGACTCACTGGGGATGGAGAAGACAGAGCAGACACACACACATACACACACACACACACACACACACACACACATTAAATATATAGTGTTTCTATGTCTACATTGTGATTTCTTAGTAAATGTTCTATTTGGTAAAAGATACACTTTATTATCTTTATCTGAGTGAAGCTATAATTAGTTCAACAGGTAAAGTAGTAATAACATATTCAATGTCAAAGAAATTAAAATGTTATTATCAAGTGGTTAGCAGCAGTGTGCTAGCTGATGGCCTACATGAGGCCCTCACAGCTCAGCAGAACACCACTGTAGCTTCAAGGTTTACTCTGTAACATTTCATATTTTAAAATTATTTTCTTGAGCCAGTATGGGTTAAATGACCCATTAACAGGTTAAGTAAATGTCACTGAAACCCCACCGCTGTCAATGTGGCCACAATACCACACTTGCAACTTCAGAGTGGCGGGCCGCCTCCTGCTGGACATGTTTTAGATCGTGAACACAGCTGATTGTTTGATTTAGGGATGAACCACTTCTGTAGAAACTAATAAAGGCTGAGGAGACGTTTCAGCAGTAAGATTCAGGTTTTTATAAGGATGAACGCACAGCGAGGAGCTAAGTTTCACTTTTTGTTTCACTAAATAGACACTAGGGGTACTAAAAGCAAGCCATACTGCTTCGTTTCTCATTAAAGGTTCTCCTCATGATCAACCTTTACATTTTTCTTTTTAATCACTGTCTAAAATGTACCATGCAGTATTTTAATTTGTATTAGTAATTTTGACTTTAATTTAAGTAATTAACAGTGGATGTGGGGTCTTTTTTCTTTTCATAATAAATTTACAAAAAATGCACAACTTTACTTAACCTTCCAGGAGTAAACAGATATGATTGGTAGAAGATGATTATGGAAAGTGTTTCTGTTAAAAATGTTCAATGACAACTGGCCTGAGCTTCAAACAGACAAACACAAGTCAGTGTTTACTTCATTATTTCCCTTAACAGCCTTAATGTACTAAAGCCATCTCAGGATCACAGAAAACAGATGGCGTCTGTTGGATAATTGTTGTCTCAACAGAAACAAGCAGCCTGCCTCGGCCAGAGCTCAGAACTGCAGCACAGGGTGGGATCTATGGAAGGGCTGAACACACACACACACACACACAAACACACACACGCACACACGCACAGGCACACACACACACACGCACACACACACACACACACACACACACATCGCACAGCTACTAACCTGATGACTTTAATAGGCTGTCTGTATGAAGAAACATGGGAATGAGACGTGTGTGCAGCTCTAGCACGGTTCTTTGTCTGGTGGACAACAATGGAATCATGTATACGTTCATGTTCATGTTTACTTTTTGGAAACAAATTCTTAAAAAGTTCAGTGTCAGGAGGAATATTCTGCCTTACTTACATCATTTCTTCTCTTGTAAGCTTTAAGTCTAAACTGCTTTTCGCAGTATTGTCTCCAGCTTTGTTCATCAAAACCATAGTTAAAGTAATCAGAGGGATCAGCACCTAGAAATATTTGTAAACTGTTTTAGCAGATCTGAAAACATCTGATAAACGGATATTAAGCAAATGTAGATAATGTAAGGTAGAAAGACGTCCATCTTCATGAAAATAACTTACCTGATTTTCTCCATGGTTTATCCTCTGGAGCCTGCACCGTCTGGTTTGGCGGTACGACACTTTGAATATTCTCTTCATCCTTTTTTATCAACTTTGAGCTGTCTGTGGGGAAAAAACACATTTCTATCAGAAAAACATTACTGAATTGCACTGAATGGTTTTTTATGAGCAAATGGCCTGTTTTTAAAGAGCAAGTCACCCCCAAATCAACTATTTTTCTGATAAATTATGTAAATGTGTGTCTAATCGTGCTGCAGACGTGTAGTCAATAGTTTTGCACTTTAGTGGATTTTAGTTAAAATTTTAATTTTTTGCCAAAAACTGTCAGTGTTGTGCTGTTGTCAGGTAAAAACTCTGCACCACATTTGAAATTAAATCTGCCATCGCTATTGGCTAAGAGGTACCCTAGAACATTAGCTGGTACCGTATGATGTCACAATGTCGTTGTGAGCCTGTCGGTGTGTCTCAATTCAGGGTCTGCATCCTTCGAAGGACCCAGCCTACTCGGCCGACGTGGGCTGGGTCCTCCGTTGGCCGGGAAGACCGGATGTTAACGGCTGTGAATTTGGACCGGCCTAGCCTTCATGAATTCCCACCACTCCCTCGGCGAACGTTCCGTCGCCTAGCAACCGTGGAGCCGCTGAGCAGAAGGGGGAAGGAACTTTAAACGATGGAGCTCATCGTTTTATTTAGCTTTTTTAATCATTTCCTTGACTGTTGGAGAGCTAACTAAGAGAAAATACCTTAGACAAGCTGAGCCTGAGCAAAGATGTGATAATAGTTTTTAATACTTTCTAAGGGTCTTAATTTGACCAAAACCGATTTATCACCTTTTAAGACTTTTCAGACCCAGCGGATACCCTGTAATATTAAATAATTCACATTGTAAACAAAAATAAAAATCAAGTGTTTAATACAGAGCTGATTTTATTTAGACATTTCTTTTATATGTACATGTTTAATCTTCCTTAACCATTTTTTCTCGCAAGCCTGTCAAAGTTCTCCCTTCTCTGGACGCCCATTTTCTCCAGAATAGTCTTAACAAACATGCAAGAAAAACAACAGGAAGAGAAAAGAGGACAACGGGTTATTCCTTTCATGTTTTTTTGCAGAAAAAACTAAACTCAAACAACAGTTTTTAAAATATGAGATGTTATTGTACCTCCATGCCACAGCCGCTGAATACTTTGCTCCAGTGATCATGTGGTCCATCTCCGCCCTAAGCTTAATAAAGTCCCTGGTTTTCTCTTTTGTCCCTAAAATACAAAATTCTATTAAAATCAGGGGGAAACGTAGCGGGAGAAGTGCGACACCGAGCGGCCGAACATACGAGCCGAGACCGCAATACGAGCACTTTTACTGTAAAATTTCTAACTAAAATAATGTTCATGTATCAAAAAAAGCCCTTAACCTAACAGTTTTATGCTGACATTTATATGCGCAATCCTCTCCGACAGCTCCCGCTTCACTGTCCGCCATTGTTTTTAAAAGTTCTGCCTTCCGGCCCGCCAGGCATCTTGGGAAATGTAAACCACTGAAGGATACACCGGACCCATCCTTCATTCAGGCGAAAAGAAGGCCGGATTCGTCGACCGTAGGGCTGGGGGTAAACGATTATTTTTAAAACGATTATTCTGACGATTATTTTATCGAATAGTCGACTATTCTAATGACTATTTAGAAAATTAATCTAATGATTATTTTTCTATTGCACAATTAACAAAAACCAGAAAATCTCAAATAAATTCCTCCAAAAAATTGATAAATTGTTACTGTAAGAGAATAAACACTACAGGCCTTCCATTTTGTATAACACTGCTTTTATTGTGTTGGTTGGTTATGTTCTGGTGACGTGTAGAACTTGGGAGTGCAGGCTGCTGCCTGAGAGGTGGTAGAAGATGGAGTGTCTCCATGCTGCTTTGTTTTGGTCACTTATGTGCGTGAGGCGAGTGGTCTTACGGGTTAAACCAAACTCAAGGTGATATTTTACACTAAACCGAAAACCCACAACACTCTAAATGTAATAAAAGGGAGATCTACACCACAAAAAAAGATGAACTCTAAACCAAAACGTAACAGCTTATCCCAACGCAAGAAGCTGTTAGCGAAGATGCTAACAGTAGCTTTACCAACGTTAAGTTCAAGTTACCAAGTTTAAATAAACCAAAAACACCCAGCAGCAAACAGACCAGCACGGAGGAGAGACTGCTACCACCAAAACAGCTCTCCTAATGTCTGAAAGAAGCTCCTTAATGAAGGGAGAAACGCTCCCGGTGATGTCCTACATCTGCGGTAGAGACGGAGCAGTGCATCTGACCCCGGAAGTTGTTGTCCGTTGCCGGGAGACGAAGGCGGGCAAAACAGGAAAATAATCTAGTAGTGGACGGACATTGTTCCGGGTCTTCGGTATTTGGCGGAGATGTTAGTGAAGGCGGAGAAGAGGGCGAACTAGAGGAAAAACAGGCAGATTCCTCCTCTATTTACAAACTCCTGGGGATGCAACAAGTGGGCGCGGTGCGTCGACTTCCGGATCTGACGTCGACAAATTTTTAGAATCGAGCCGTCGACGTCGTCGAGGCTTCGCTACAGCCCTAGTCGACCGCATTTGAAGGTGTCTTCGAATTGGGACAGGCCAGGTCGCGGCACTGTGACGTAACCGGCCGACGAATCTGGTCGACGAAGGATGCAGACCCTGAATTGAGTCACAGCCCGTGTGTCTGTCTGTATTTGTTAGCGGCTCCGCCCTCTCGGTCTGCTAGGCAACAGCATTTGTTGCATTTTTCAAACAGGAAGTGGGAGTTGAGTAAGAATCTGGTAGGGGGTGACTTACTCTTTAAGGAATAAACAAAATCTCTTGAGTAATTTGCATGATTTCTGATGTCTGAAGGCTTTGTTTTCTTTTATGAGTCACTGTTTTCTGAGCCATCTTTTAAAAGGGGGAGCCTTCTAACCAGTTGCATGAGTCATCTGTTCCAGACTAGCTGTAGGTATCTCAGGTGTGTGTCCACAGCTGCAAGAAATCACATTATCAAAGCTGTTATCTCCGTCATGAAGGCAGTAGCTTGAACTCTGAGAAACTCCAGTCTGGGTTGAGGGTTAATGACCCATCACACTGTCTCACAAAAGCAATATTATAAAATATCTCTGAGCTTCACACTGACAGAAGTGGGCTCCTGAAGAATAATGCAGGTTCATGCTGCCCGACAGGGAAGAAATACAAATTGGATAGAAAATGTTTGCTTTTGTGAGCAAGTTAGTGATAAAATCTACATTGCTATCCAACTTCATTTAGCATCTTCATGATGCAAATTTTAAAATTAGTGGGTACAAAATAAACTCATTTAAACAATAAAAAAAAACCAAGATACCTAAAGCAAGAAAATTAGATTTTGTAATCAATCATCTCTTAAACCTCAACCAATAGGGTCGCCAATAAAATTCAGTTCTTTATATTTCATACATATCAACATGAAATAGTGCCTTGTTGTCAGTTATTCTCAGGCAAAAGCCGTGATACTGCAGAGCTCAGAAATAATCAATGCTCCACTTGTGTAATTGCTTTCACATTTTAAACTCACAAGCAAACGCTGCTTTCCTGGCAGCAGATTTAATAAGCATAACATATCTATTAATGTTCCACAAAGCTGGCTTCACGCTACATTAGAGGCAACGAGCATTGTGTCACATGTACTGTGAAACTGTAATGATCGCATTATTGAGCTGGGGAAACTGGTAAGATTGATGCTTTGTGTTTACACTGCTTGCTTCCAAATTTAACGTGTGTATTTTAGCCCTATCACCTTCTGGGTTCATGCTTCATGCAAGCATTGTAGGATGTTTGTTAGATTCATTTGTTATAACATGCTGTTTATGTGAAAGTGTGGAAAGGTGTCCGCAAGACGACCTAATATATCTCGCTAAACTTGCCTGTTACTAAACTTGGGTCAAAAGTTGTCTAATTGCATGGCATGCTAGACCAGCACTAGTATCCTAAACACACCACATGCTGTTTTTCTCAGCATTTTATTCAAAAACCTTGTTTGAGTCACTATGCTGATGTAACCTAAACTCGAATTCAGCTCAATTATTTGAAGTTGTGTTGTTGCATCAGGCTGATGGGGTTTAAAAAGTAGTAAACCTGGGCTTTCAAATCCCAAATAATAATAACAATAAATTAAATTATGTCTAGCAGATATAAGATAAAAAAGAAGAAAACTCCCCAGTTTGTTGTAATATTTGTTACTACTGTCCAATACTGTCTCATACCTGTAAGACATGTGATCACTTTCTGTCTCCTCCTTTTTCTTCTGGTTGAGATCAAATACGACTAAGAAAAAAAAATACAACTTAAAAATACATTTAAAAAGTCGTTTAACATAAAGTAATTTTGACGATTATTTTTCTAGCTAAATCTTCATAAATTTGGGTAAAAAAAACTTGACGTTTTTAACCGTTAATGAATTGCATAGAAACGCTCTATGTTGTGTTAACTTAGCTACATTCATATAAACCGTCTTCTTCCCCCTCGGCACAGCCCTCGTGGACCGACTCCAGCGTAGACATGTCTGGCTGTTCTACTCATGAACCTGAACTCGAACGTAAACGGCCAAAGGCGCAAACCGGAGACAACTGAACGTTTTTACACGTTCGTCTTATCTCGCGATAATGATGAATCAAGAGGAAAACGTCACGGGATGAAAACTAAAGAGAGAGAGAGAGAGAAAACAAAAAACGTTTGAGAAGCGCTAAAGATTTGTTATCAACAGCACTGTAAAAAAATAATGTAAATAAAAATGTAAATGATCTAGTTCAATAAAAAAATATCAAGCTAAATAAAAAAATACATTTTTATGGCCACACACTTATTATTTGATTACAGCAGATTGTTGTTTCCTGAGGTGAATAAATTAAATATTAAACTGACGACTCTTTAATAGTAACAAGTTCATCAGTTGTAGAGAATTTCTGTAAAATCCTAACAAAATACACTCTCTTCCACAAAAGCGTCGTCCAGAACAGTGACAAGAAAGAGGTTCGGAAGAGAAAGCGGAGATGCTGCTCGTTACTATAGCAACATTGTCGTGACGTTTTTATGCTGCGACAGGTCCGCCACGTCACCTTTGGGAGACTTGTGTTTGTTTTGCTGCCGCGACTCCGAAATTGTTCATGTTTCTGCTGCGTTTTGAAACTAACAGGCGTTCTTAATCATTAATATGTTGACGTCTGAGTCGTTTGCGCTTTTCCCGCTCCAGGTGTGGGAGAAGGTGAAGTCGAAGGTAAAGAAAGCTGTCGTTTTTATGGATGACAGGTGTGCAGAGGCTCTTCACTGGAGCGGAGGGGCTGCATCCTTTTTAGAGGCTGGAGCCAGAAATGTCAAGCAGTTTTCAAGCTTCGAAGCCTGCAGCGAGAATGAGCCCAAAGCTGTGTTTGTGGTGAGCACTCTGTTAAAGGGGAGAACAGTCGACATCATCAGAGACATCGTATCCGTCAGCCATTTCCAGTACTGTGTCGTCTTCACCGCCGTCCCTCACTCCGTTCACCTTTTCGCCAACCACGTCACGGCAGAGATGGAGGGAAGCCCTGTCTTTGCGCAGTTTGAGGAGAAGCTCTGCGAGTGGATGGGAAATATGAATTACACGGCGGAAGTCATGCATGCTCCTGTGGTCTTTGCTCCCATATCACCTCAGCTCATCCTCACACCAGCTTTTGGAAGTATGTTCCCTCTGCTCTCTTCAGACCTGGAGAAAATCAACGCGAAACGACCAGAGAAGAAGAAATGTGCAGGCTTGAATGAAGTGGACATGCACTCTCTGCCTGTAGAGCTGCAGATCCAAGTTAAATCACTGGTGTCAGCGGTGAACTCCATGTTTGAGGCAACAGGGACGAGAGAGGAGAGCTTTGCTGTGGGTCCAATGAGTCGCATCCTTGCGGGAGAGCTTGCAAATCACTCTCAAGCTAAAACCAGAAGGAAAACGGCTCCTAATAAAGCGTCCATCATCTTTGTTGACCGAACAATGGATCTTACAGGTAAACCCAGAACCATAAGTGGTATCACTAAAACTGCAGGGTTTAAAAAACACGTATTTATAGTAACACATAATACAATGCATATTACATTATCCATCTGTGGATGTACAGGTGCTGTTGGTCACCATGGCGACAACCTTGTTGAGAAGATCCTGACGGTGTTAAAACCGTTGCCTGGCCATGTGACTGATGTCCAAGTGGATATGTTGGAGCTCACAAGTCTAAAGCGAACCCCTCACTCCGAGAACACCGTGGCCCCTGGCTGCCTTGCTCAGACTACGTAAGTGCATCTTGTCCTTTTACCCCGTTTAAAGCTTTCACCCGTCCTAGCACACACATCCAGTCATTCACATTGGAGCGATGATTTCGAAGTGAATCACTACAGCAATTATTTATTCAGCCTTATAGAAAAAGACAGGAAAATTTAGGAAACAATTTGTGAATTTAGGTTAAAAGCAGTTTTAATTTGAAGAAAGCGAGTGGTTCTTGCTTACGTCGTTTCTTCTCCAAGTACTTGGTGTTTAACACACAGCAAAAGGAGAAACTCAGTCTTGCGCTCATCGTCTTTTCCTTATTTGGAAACTGATCGCAGGGACTGCAGCTCTGTTAGGGAAGCTGTGACCGTCCTGTCTCCTGCCACTTTCACCAGCTCCTCAGAATTGGACCCCAGAGTTTTTCCTAGCTAAGCTAGAGATGTTGTGCATGCAGCATGTTCCAGCATGATCTGAGTTGATCTGGATGCCTGTGGCAGGACATGGCCAAAACACCCCCTCTGAGAGACATCCAGGAGTCACGTTGAACAAATGTCTTAACTCCCTCAGCTAGCTGCTTTACATGGAGGAACCACATCTCTATCATTCGTCCCTCTCAGATGTCCAAGCTCCTCACCCTGTCTTCAAGGCCGAGTCCAGCCAGCCTCTGCAAGAAACTCAGTTTTTACACTTTTTACAACAGAAGACTGGTTCAGTGCCCACATCACTGCAGAGCCTGCCCTGATCCACCTGTCATCTCTTGATCCCTCCTTTCTTTGCACATGGCCAAGAACTGAACTCATCCACTTGAGGTCTCACTGGACCCAGAGTAGACAATCCACTCTTTTCTTGTTGAGAACCATGACCTTGTATTGAGACGTGCTGATTCTCATCCCAGCAGCAAACCTCAGTAGCAACAACTGGAATCAATAGTTTAATGAGGACCGCATCATCTGCAAAAAGCAGAGTTGAGACGTTCCTGCCAGAGAACTCATTACCCTCTACATCAGGGTGTCGAATGCAAATTCACACTGGGACAAAATGAAAAACTGGGACGGACTCACGGGCAACATTCAATATTTCTTGAAAAATGGACTGTAACTGTGCAGACTTTTCTCTATTTCTAGATATTTATTGTTGAATCTTTTCATATTGAAACAAAATTATTTTTGTATAATCCAGTTGTGTATTGGTGTTAATCGTTTTGTTACCATTTAGAGATCAAATTCCAATAGTTTTGTTAAAGCTGCAAAACAAGCTGGTGTCTTAACAAGGTTTTAACATAGTTAAGCTAAATTTTGTGGAGATAAAAGAAAAAAAAGAAACCAACAAACATGAAGTGGTTCTCTTGAATTTGTTTAAAGTCCACATACAATTACACAGCTCGGTCCAAAACCGATTGGACCCTCTGATTGTGGATCTCTCTGAACCGCCACACTTCCCTGGGTCCTCCGCTCATTTCGCACTCACGCATTTAGCAACAGAGCAGCACTGGTGCGGAAGGGGAGAGTAGCCTCGGGGTGATGGCCAGTGTGAGGGGTGTGAGACCTGTGACCGTGTTTGTGTTTAAAAGCAGATTTGCCATTGCAGCTTTAAGACGGTCATCATAATATCACCTTCTCTTAAGAGTTTGTAAATGTTATGTTCCCACTTCACTGAAATACCACTTCTCTTACTGTAGAGGCAGATGACTCTGCACTGAGAACCTTTTAATTGGAGAAGGTTTAATAGATTTTACCTCTTAAATGAAGTCAGCATCTTATTACATAAACAGAATAACAAGTAAACCCAGCTCAAGTTTCCTAGTTAAATAACCTGCTGTTTCTCTCTGTTCCTGGTTCCTCTCTTTGCCCCGGGCTCTTGCACTATTTCCAAACACACAGGTTAGATTAACTGAAACTGCATAATTAGGTAACATTCCCACAAAATGCTTGTATGACTTTTTCTCCAGAACTTTGTCCTTTATGCACATGCCACCCAGGTTTAGGTTCGAGTTAGTATTCCTGACCCATGGTGGATACCTTCACCAACTTTATTATGTGACCTAATCCGAGTTCACACATTGCATTCTGACCAAGCTCACATCTACACAGAGTTGTTGTATGGCTCGGTACCCTGGCTTTGGCTGCACAGCCAGGTACATGTGTTAAGAGTCTGTGGTGCAGCTGTTGTTGATGGCAGGAGTCGGTCCTGCATCATGTGTTCCACTTGGGCTCAGCTCCTTATGTGGGCGCTGGAGGAAAAGACTTTGACTTAGAGGAAAATGTTGTGGCTGGTGCTGTGATTCATCAAGTCATAACTTAATGATCAGGGGTCTCATTTGTACAACATTACATAGAATCTTTACTAAAATACAGGATTTTTCCTGCATTCAAATTAGCGTTAATCTGACTTTGTCCATCCTTGCATTGTCTTAAGCGCTGCATCCTGTTTAGTGTCTAGCAGTGAATTGGGGGAGAGTTAAGTTGCAGTTCTTAGGACTCACTCGCCTGCATGTTTTTGTTGATTCTGATTTAAATAATTAAATTATCTTCTCGGCATGTCACAGAGTTGAGCACAAGCCTGCCTTCAGTTTAACCTGGAATGAAGCAGGTAAAGATCTGCAGCAGGTTTATCAGAGGGTCCTGAGGACTAGAACTGAAAAGTACTGTACTTTTGGATTAAAAATACATACTTATTTGATGCATTTCTTATTCTAAAATGATCTAAAGTATTTCGATATTGGTTACCATGGACTCCAGCATTATAAAAGTAATTTAGGTTTGATCATTTATACCCCGGTAAGCTTTAATCATCACTCAGTAGCACTGCTGCACCACCCACTGACGCGATCAGTAACTTCAGTCTTCTTAAAAAGTGTACTCTACACAGGGTTTTCCCAGTTCAACGAGTAATCTTGTAAAATAAATGATTGCTTGATTTAGATTTTTTTAAGAACAAGCACTGCCTATTAATTAAAAACAACACATGTGATTGTTGATGTTTGCAGATGTTGATCTTTTAAGGTGTTGCCATTGTCATGAATCAGGATGCTTTTAACAGAATCTCTGCATATCTTTGATCTCCACAAACCCAAGTCTCAAACTACTTGTTTTTAAAATTAGAGTTGCACAACACACTATTAATTCACATAAACTGTATTTCAGAATCTGAACCTTAATATTTATAAATCAACGATAAGCGAAGTGTTCTGTAACCCTTAAACATAATCTGTTTCTTGTATGGGGGGTGATTAGGGATGCCCCGTTCTGATATTGATATCGGAAGTGATTTGATGTTGGCTCAAAAGAACCGTTTCGGATTATATCGGGCGTCATCAAAAACCTCCAATATGAGCAAGGTTCACATTTTTGCAACCAATGGTTAACCCTCCCACTGTCTTCATGGGTGACCCCGTGAGGAAAGTTGACCGTTGAGCAGGATTGATGGTTTATCCCTTGAGGTCCATGTGGGAGGGATGAGGTGGTGCTCACTCCTCACCCCTGCCACGTGGACCCAAGGGATAAACCATCAACCCTGCTCATTGGCCAACTTTCCTTTCAGGGTCACACCCGTTAGGACAGTGGGAGGGTTAAGAAAAAACTATTTTTTTCATACTTACTGTTATTGGCTCTTGTTGTCCGATTGAGTAATTTCACTTGATCAAGCCTTTCATACATTCCACACTATCAAATAGGTAAAAGTATGTATGATTTGTGCTGATACCGTATCAGATTGGTATTGGTCAATACTGAAGGCTGCAATATCGGTATCGTATCAGAAGTGAAAAAGTTGTATCGGTACATCCCTTGAGGTGGTCTACGTTCATTTTTGGCCTGAGAACCCTTTAAAATGTCACCAAACACAACATTTATGTTAGATAATCAGCTCAGATTTCGAGTGCAGGAGTTTACAGGCACTCAAACGCAGATGGAGAACCGTAGCTGACGGGGGTGAGTAAGAGACAGCAGTGGCCGTGCTTGTGTGGAGCTCACGTCTGATCCGAGGCAGCCGGATCAGCAGGACGGTTATTGCCTTTGCTATCTCTGAACAGATGGCCCAGTTGAGCCTTATCACGGATGCTTAGGAGACTGAACTGCTGCTGAGGCAGACTAAGAAAGAACTCTAGATTTCCCACTATATTTAACTGCCTTTAAGGGCACAGCAAGCCACGGGAACAGTTTATGTCGATCACTAGTGAGTGTTAGAAACTGTTAATGCATGCTTTAAGAACTGTGCTGCTTATGCATGTTAATGATTTAAGATTTCACAGAAAGCAACCGAAAATGCTCTTTGAGTTACATCGTTCTGCCACATATGCCACTCTCCAAGGTCTAAATCACGACTTCCTGCCAACTTAATGTTTATACACCAATGATTTGTGGAGCTATATTTAGACCGGACTATAGTGTGCTTTGATTGGTTTTGTTGAGTAGACCAACTAAAACCTTTAAATATTAGGTGTGGGCTTCATTTGAACCCTTTTGTGTGATATTTTCCTCCGTAATTCCAGGATATTTTTGTAGATTACTGTGTCTTAAACATTCTGTGGGTGGTTGTTGATTCTAGCTCTGCAGGCGAGACCCCACAGTTACTTTGCAATTACTGTTGTGTTGTCTTTCATAACCTGAGAATTTTCCGTATCCTACAACCTGGCTTTCACTCTGTGGTTCCTGTCATGGTGCCAGAGCAAAAGAATACGGTGTGGGGGTGTGTGTGTGTGTGTGTGTGCGTGTGCGTGTGCGTGCGCATGAGTGCAAGCATGTTGCTTTTTGAGGAGTTTTTTGACTTCTCTCCCTTTTTTATTTTTATTTAATTTTTTTTAATATTCTGTAAATAATTGCCATTAAAAACTTCAGTTTGCTAAATAAAAAACAAGGTAAACAAAGTAAAAATGCTGTTCGTGTGTGTGTGTGTGTGTGCGTGCGTGCGTGCGTGCGTGCGTGTGCGTGCGTGTGTGTTTAGGTAACCTCCAGCCCAGTTGGTGTAATTTGCTGTGCTTGGCTTCACAGCCCTTTTTTATCCAGCGTAGGACATTTGAACCCCACACTGGCAGGGGTTGCAGAGTTTCCCTGCACTTCCATCATTCGTCCGTCTTGGACCTAGACGCCGTGGTGGGAGAGTGTGCAGCGTGGGCATAATGGAGTGCGGGTGGCCGAGTTGCGCTGAAACTGAGCCAGACAGAGATGCCAACCACACCCTACCATAAAGAAAAAGGCTACCATCTTCCCAAGTTTGCCTTGCAGATCTGGCTCTAGTACCAAGAGGAAAGAGAAAAAACACCTATTTCTGTCTCAGCTGGGGGAAATGAGCATAGACATAAAAAGCTGATTTTAGTAAGGGCTGAAAAGAAAAGTAGCCAAAAACAGGAGAGATGTGAAGTTATTGAGAGAAAAGAACAAATAACAGACACTTGAAGACAGCCGAGGTGGGTTTTAACCTCACAAAGAACCAGAGGAGTGTTTCAGAAAGTGGCCACACTTCTGTTATAGTACAGTACTTAGATGTAAAACAGAGGCTCAGACAGCGGAGTGAACTCTAACTAGTCTCTCATTACACATTTAAGTTCCTTCTCGAGGCTCCACACAGGGTGTATTCTGGATGTTAGCAGGTCTGCTTGTTCTGAGAATTGCAGGATATTGATATTGCCTTTTGGGTCTTCATGAAAACTTAATACAAGCTGTAAAAGGTTTTACTCACCTGTTGGTCAGATGCTAAGTGGAGGTTTAGTCACAGTAAAATCCTAAAGCAGTTCTTTTATGCCACACATGTGCTGCCATATTCACAAACACCCTTTTAAATGTGCCAAGGCGTGATGAAATGAAATGTATATAAGATAAAGTTATGTTTTGCCTCATAGTTGAAGCATCGTGTCATTGTTGATTTTGTTTGTGTGGTGTTTATTTTTTTTAATTTCTTTGAATTTTCCTTCAGCATTTCTGTTGTGTTTATAAATTGAAGGACCATGCTGGGTGTCGGCTATTTTCTGAGTTTCATGTGCATTGAAATATTTTAGAGGATAGCATGTAAATGTTGAAGACTCTTATTTTGAAGGGTTGGGGTGTGGATGGTATGTCAAAGCTCAATAACAAAGAATTCCAGAACCTTCAAGTGTATCCAAATATCAGAACATGAAAAGTGAAACAATACTCTGGTTTTCACCAGCTGAGAAAGATAACCTTCAGATAAAGCACACCACACTAACCAAACTGGATCAGTTCTTGGACTTGTGCTTGCTTTTAGTAGTTTTTCTATTGCTGTCTCCTGCTTTCTGTGGTTCTTTTCTTCCCATATTTGCAGAGTTTTGTTTTAAGACATATATAATCTGAGTTTACTGCTGTTAGTCTAATCCTTTTATCAAGAGATGCAGTATCTTTTGATTCAGAGAACCGTGTGTCCCCCTTTCCTTTGTCCATCTCATTCTGCTCTCTCTTCCAGCAGGGATGGTGTCTTAAGCTGAAACCTCCAGTACATAAATCAAGTAGATTAGTTTCACCTGAACACCTTGTACTCCGTGTTCCCATCAAGACTGAGATAACATCACCTCTTCTGTCTTGTATGCTGTCTTCTTGCGTGTGGTTTAATTTTCACCAAAGAAAACCCTTTCTGTTTTGAAACGTGTGTGTGGATTTATTAAGTAAGCTGATAAAATACCCCAAAGAAGGGTCTTAGCTCCTCCAGCCCTTCTACCTCTTTGGCTTTCACTCAAAATAGCAAAATAGCCAAGAGACGAGAGGAAGAAGACTCCATCATCCACATCCTTTCATGTTCTCAAGTTTTACCCATCTGCACGGCATGTGGGCATTTTATAGATTTCTAAATCAGATGTTATTGATACCTTTTTCTTTCAACTGTTTACCATTTTTTTTCATTGTGAGATATACAATCCCGATCAAAAGTTCAATACCACTTGACAAATGGCTAAAAATCATATTTTGCATGTTTGGATCTTAACAAGGTTCCAAGTAAAGCTTGAATAGGCAACAAAAAGAAATGGAAGTGAGACAAAGCATTTTCTGAGCATGCAGTTTATTAAAAACAATGTTTGAACTGAAGTGGGTTGTTTGGTGCCTGATCAAAAGTTCAAGACAGGTATTTTGGAATTTCTTGGAATTTTTTAGATTATTCTGACGGTTATGAAATGAAAAGGTTAAGTGGAAGAACAAAAAAATATCACCAACACTAAGCCGGAGAATTCAGTTGGTTGTGTTTCAAGACTCAGGACAATCCTTGGCCCAACGTTACCGGTTCTGACGGCAGCCTCGTAACTGTCAGACAGCATCTGAGACTTAAGAGCTTCAAATAAAAAGGTCTTTAAAGATGTGCTAGCAGAATGCCTCATCAGAGAAGAGCTTACCACAGCAGGATTTGGAGTCTTATTTTCCGATATATGGACATCTCGACTTTGGATAATAGCAACGCGACTCTACCTCTGACTCTGTCTGCTCTGTGACGTTGATGTTTTATCTTCACAAATAGCACAAGCTTAAAGGAGTTCTGCTGTGCAGTGGAGTTGCTAACGCTAATGCTAGCTACTAGCCTAGGCAGTCTGCTGTTTCTTGGATGCTAAACCAACAACAGCCTTCTCCGTTGTGAATTAAGAGTGGGGGAGTCCATGAATGCTAAGTGACAGTGTGACGTAGATCTTTCATATCCTAGCTTTTCATTGTCTTTTTCTGTCAGAAGCTAATGCAGGATAGCCTAGAATCCAAACCGTCATTTGCGGAAGCAAAATAATATTGCTTTGCACGGTGGTCTAGCAGTGCTCCATTGTAACTTACTCGGCCCTGGCCAGTATTGTGGCTGGTCAATCACAGCATGTTAGTTTAGAAAAAATATGTTTTTTTGTCCTTCTCCCTGCTTCTTCCATGATGTATGGTGGACTACCCAGTTGACTGACATCCATAGTGGTCCAATAAATCAGTCAGGTGGGTGGCCAGTTAGTGCGAATGAGCGAAACTAAGATGGCGGCGGCTCCGTAGTGGTCCATTAATGGTGCTCTATTTGTTTGGTGGTCCCATCACAGCACTCAATCGTTTAGGTGGGCGGGATGTTAGTGTGAATGAGCACAACCAAGGTGGTGATGGCTCTGTAATGGTCCAATCATAGCATGCTATTGGTTTGGTTGGCCAATCACAGCACATCCCACAGTGGGTGGGATTTTACTGAAGAAACAAAAATGCTTTGGCATCCACTTTGGATTATTTAGACTTGGGCTTTTCTTTGAGTCAAGAACAGATAGAGGTAATTACGTTTATTTAGAAAAAGGATGAATTTGAATCTTGTTGACGGAGTCTGATGGACTGCCTCATGACTAACATCCCTATTTCTGAGTGTGTCACGTTGTTTGTTGCCCAATAGCATGTGGAGACAATTTGAAAGAAAACAATAGATCCCGACCCACGACTGAGAGCCGTCAGTGGACCATGGCCAGACTATATTTTCACACACATATATATATAAAGGATGGCTTGCCAGGCTAAACCAGCAGATAGGTGTAGGAGACTTTTCACATTAAGCCTGCATTAAAAATTCAGTGACCAATTGTAATCCTAAATTACATTGAAAAACTGTTGTTTCAGTGTTCCACACCTTTAAGATATTCCTTCACACGCAGTTGACTTTTATCAGTGACCATAAAAAATGTATGCATTACTTTTGATAAATTGTGTTCAGACAACTTTTAAATGAGTGGTGTTTGTTCTTGCTCTTGATGGCCACGCTAAATCTTTCGGATGTTTATCCGCTTCATCATAATCTTTAGTAACTCAACAGATAACTAACAGGAGACTGTAGAACTGTGGGACTGGTAATCCAGCCAGTGATTCAGGTGTGTTGGAGCAGGTAAACGATTGGAACAAGCAGGCTATTACTTTTTGAATACAAATGCAATCAGTGTTGTTGTTGGTTGGAGGAAATGAGTTGGTGCAGGGACCTTTTGAACTAAACTACATCTACTATGCTATCAGATGAAAACTTGCATTTCTCTTCAGATCTTGATGAAAATGTTTGATTATTTTTCTTTGTTTGTGACTGAACTGAGGCTTCATTAGTCGTACTTATAATCAAAAACAACGGCGTCTACACAGTTACTCAACTCTTGTTGTAATGTGTAGGAAACACGCAGAAAAGCACTTGAACAAACAGTGAAGGGGCTGCAGGAGGGGTGTCAAATTAAAGAAAACCTGAGTCAGAAAGATTTGGATCATTCTTTTCTTCTTCATCATCCACTAACGGGAACAGTTCCCCCTCCTCTAAACACCCCCAACCCCCACTTCTCTCCCACCCCCGTCACTAATGTTATAGACGACGTAGTCAGGACTTTAATATGCGCTCTTCTTTTTTACATGCTGCACGTATCGACCATTGATTTTTTTAAGTGCCTTTTAATAGTACAACACTCATTACACATCTAATGTGTAACCGTGTGACACACCAGCTCAGCCTGTCCGAGCAAACCAGTGAGGACAAGCGTGCACACACCAAGTGCAAGAGCGCCCCCTTCAGTAAGGCCAGAGCAGCTTCTTTCAGACAGGAGAGAAACTCAGCACTCAGAACTCAACCACACAAATGGACCAAGCACACGCAAAGCAGATTCCCACACCGCCCACCCATCCTGGCTGCATAGTAGAGCTGTTACTCAACAACGTCTCTGACTGGTTAAAGAGCTCATCTCACACCCTGCCAACACAAAGCCCCCCAGCTCACACCCCCACCCCAACCTTCATCTGACCACTTGGCCCTGAGAAGCCATCAAGGGAGTTTGGGCCAGCCATGTTGCTGCAGGAGTGTGTGGTGGGGGGAGGTTGCTGGGTGGGCAAACAGCCAAATGAAAACCATGTTTCATCCACACTTGTCAAGAGTCTCTAAGACTTCCAAGAACACACACAGATGCACAGGCTAGTGTGCAAACATGTACAGATGCTTGTGCGTACACATCCGCAGACACAAACACACTCGGCACTGCTCGCAAATGTCCCGGTCAAATGACACTTACGGTATTTCAGCCATTGCAGGCATCTGTGAATGCATGATTTGTGTAATCGTGGTTTTTTTAATGCATCATCTAATGCAGGGAGGGTGCTTTAGCTACAGATAAAGACGTGTTTTCCCAGAAACGGCCGACTGTCGTGCATTTAGACCAACAGCTTCAGTCTACTAATTCATAAGTGTTCAATAACAACTTGAGCAAACAAAGGTTTTATTTAAGAAATATGTTGTTTTTTTTTCCAACACTTAGTGTTTTAGATCCAACTGAGCTTTTCTTGGGCTGGGATGTGTTTGCAAGTCTAGCGTCTTGTTAAGGTGGCGGCCGTCCCAGTGTGAGCCCACTGCTCTCCATCTAGCCCCAGCCCAAGGTCTGGAACAGATTACATCTGATATTAAACACATGGCAGCAGTTAGAAAGGAGAAAAGGCGAGAGAAGAGGGAAGAAATGGGAAAGAAAGAGACTAAAAAGAAAAGAGAAACAGAGTGAATTTGTCAACGAGGTCCCTCCCACCCTCCGTTTTTCTCTCCTCTGACCGTTTTCTCTCTTTGTCGCTTTCCCGGGAATCCCGTGCATATCGTGTCTGCATCTAACTTTTTTCTGCCATTTTAACCAACCTGCAAAGTGTGTGTGTCTCTGATAGGGTTACAAAGAAGCTTGAAGTCTGAAACAAAGGACACTTTCAAGAAAAATTGCTAATATCCATTAATTTCATGATGAGACGTCTCTCTTTAATTCTGTTTTGTGAGGCTGCTCTTGCTTGTGGAACATGGTAATTGTCTTGGGCCTGATTCCTGTTGTTGCCATCCCTTTGGAGATGTGGATCAGTGTGTTTCATAGCCTAGCGGATAATGAGAGGAGGGAATGAGTTGTGTCCTGCGATGGCACCAAGGGGGTTGTCTTGGTCTCCAGACTGTTAGGCTCGACCTCAGCGCTGATTCGTCCTGAGAAATGTTGGCGCACAGACATCATTTAGGTGAATTGCTATCATTCCTAATGTGCCCTCTGGTAATAGTTTTTCTGTGAGGCGTCCCACATGGCGGTTCCCCTCCCTAACCATCAGGCCTCTCTATCAGTGAGACAAGCATTCAGTCACAACGTTATCGTTTGTTTGTTTGCTTTGTTTACACAACTACGATATTAAAAAGTAATCACACCTCACAAAACTCATCTGCTGGATTGTTATATCTAACAGACCATCCACTGTGAGGCCACTGTGGGAGGCGATGCTGACCAGTAAACACAAGGAAGCTGTGATGGAAGTGCGTCGGCACCTTGTGGAGGCAGCCAGTCAGGAGAAGCTGCCAATCAAGATGAGCATGGGTAAGATCTTTTCCCATTAAGCATTAAACAAAGCCACACAACTCACACAACTTTAAACACAAACACTTGCATCACATAAAAAGCTTCATATGCAGGAATTCCTATAAGGAGAATCACGTGCTGCGCTTTAGTGTTCTGGAGCAGTTCTATACAGCCAGCGTCCTACTGAGACCTCACTCCTCTGCCTTGCTCTGCATTTGCCCATGTGGCCTCAGAGGAAATCTGAACCACATGCTGGCTGCATGACACACACTCGTTCAAGCGCACATGCTCCCCTGCACACACACACACGCACACACAATTTTTTTCCCCAAAAAACTTTTGTTGTTTGCTAATGAAGCAAAGGGGGCTTAAGCAAGGGATAAAAATATGTGAAGGCACGCAAAAATAGAGCTGTTGCATGCATGTTCACCTTTGCACTACTACCCTCGTACTCACGCATGTGATGTGCGTAGTATGCATGCACACACACACATGCACACTCACACACAGGCGTAATATTCAGGTTAACATCTGGCCCCAAAGTGAGGGGAAGGGGGTGGTTCGGTCCCTCAGCTACTATAATTTGTGAGGTAAAGAAGGTCTACCCGTAATAGGCAGGTTGTAATATGCTGGAGGTCACACACATGTTTACATACACATGCACAATCTGTCAAACATCTGCATCGTGGTTTCTTTTCTCACCTTTAGGATAAACTGTGATCCTTTTCCTGGCCCATCGCTGCTATGCAGCAAGTTAGGACATAGAGTTTAGAAGTCAGAGGAAAGTCAAGAATCTAGGAAAATGCAGAATTCCAACTGCTCCTGTCTGCTGGCTGACAGTTTGTTGATTTAATGTCTTTGCTAAAGTAGGGAAAAAGCGGGCACTGTAGCACCCTCACACAGAGCCTTTATACCCCACTGGCAGAGGACCAGGCTCCACCTCGCAGCTCCAAACCTGCACAACAGCTCAAACCCAGTTTAGCCCAGGAACACTTAGCTTCAGCACCCGACTGAGACCACTATTCCTCTCTAGTAGAAGAACATTCATCCTTTTACTTCTGAGCTTGCTCTCACCTCTTTGGGTGTTCGTAGGTCAGTAAAGAAAACCCTGAAATTCTTCGTTCTCATATACTCAAATACCTTCCCTGGCTTCCCACTAGTATAATATAAGACCATCCAGAGAAAACGGTCATTTTCCCAGAGTCTGAATGTGACCTGTCGAGAGTCCTCTCAGTGAAACGGGATGATGAAATCCACCCACATATGCTTTTGTATCCTGTTTGTTTTGGGTGATGATATTAATCACCAAATTGCATGGGACAGTTTAAATGGTCAGAAACAGACTCCATGAGGGGGGTATGATGGCCCGACATCTACAGGTGGTTTTTTTTATACAGCTCAATGCCTTGCAGAGCACCAGGCATTAGCCAGAAAGCACCGAGACTGGCAGGTTCACCACTGGCCCCCTGTACTCCTCAGATGAAAGCAGATTCTCACTAAGCACATGTAACAGACGTGACTAAAGTCTGGAGATGCTGTGGAGAATGTTCTGCTTCCTGCAACATCCTTAAAGATTAACGTCCCATAGTTGTCACACACTGGTGTGGTGCGGTGAAAATTGTCCTGTATTTGACCCATCTCCATGGGGAGCGGTGACCTGCAGACACGGCCGCTCTCAGGAACTGTTTGGTGGTGGTCCAGCATGACCAGTTTGGCAGTGGGTCAGTAATGGGCTGGGGTGGCAATTGTTTGGGAGGGCGCACAGCCCTGCATGTGCTCACCAGAGGTAGCCTGATTGCCATTAGATCCCAAGATGAGATCCTCAGACCCCTTGTGAGAGCATATGCTGGTGTGGTCGGCCTTGTGTTCCTCCAATGACACTGCTAGACCTCATGTGGCTGGAGTGTGTCAGCAGTTCCTGCAAGACGAAGGCATTGATGCTACGGAGTGGCCTGCCCCTTCCCCAGACCTGAACGTAGTTGAGGACATCTGGGACATCCTGTCTCGCTCCATCCACCAATGCCACATTTCACTACAGGCTGTCCAGAAGTTAGCAGATGCTTTAGTTCAGGTCTAGGAGATCATTCAGGAGACTATCCACCACCTCATCAGGAGCATACACAGACCTTCATAAAGGCAGTTGGAGGCCACACACACTACTGAGCCTCATTTTGACGTGTCTCAAGGACATTACATCAACGTTGGATCAGCCTGTAGTGCAGGGGCGTCGAACTCAGATTCACTCTGGGCCAAAATGAAAAACTGGGATGCAGTCGTGGGCCAGACTCAATATTTATTAAAAAGTGACAGCACATGTGCACATTTTCCTTTTACAGATAAGAACGGTTGAACCTTTTCATTTGGAAACAAACTTATTTTTGCAGTAACACTGAATGTGGAATAACCAAATTACACGCGAGCAAGTCCATTTTAAATAAAGCACACATCCGTGGTATTCGTTACTTACGTCTCAATTATTTTTATATGTTATTCCTTAAAATCTTCTTATTTTTTATCTTTTGAATCTTTTAAGTGTTTCTATTTCATGTTTTCTTGTTTTTTATTTGTTATTTTTTACTCTCCTTTGTTGCTCCTGTAATGAATGTTATTGCTGCTGTGACACCACGCTTTCCCCACTGAGGGACAATTAAGGCATTTTCTATTTTATTTCTATTCTATTCTTCTATCTGTAATCGTTCCTGTTTTAAAGTAGGTGAAGTCGTTTTTCACAGGCCAACAACATAAATAAAAATAGTAATTCTCTTAAATGTAACTGCAATATCTCACCTATTAACTTTCATGCTTTGGAGCAGAAAAGGTTAATAAAAGCAAAATAATTCAATCCCAGTTTTCTCCACTCTGACTTCCTGTGATGCTCACCTGTTCCAGCCAGACCTGCATCTGTGGGGTTGGGCTCTGAGCCGAGGAGGAAGAAGAAGAAAATATCATTTCTATAGCGCCTCTCAAGATAAAAATCACGAGGTGCTTCACAAAAACAAAAAATGTTAAAATATAAAATAGCATTTAGAAAATGTTTAAAAATATATTTAAAATGGGCAAAAATAGGCAATTGGGATTTAAAAGAAAAAATGATAAGAAGGAGAGAGAGTGAATAGGAAAGAGGGAAACCAGTGGATCCTGAGGAAGGTGGAATAGGTGGGGAGAGCAGAATAAAGAGAGAGAGGTGATGAAGGTCATACAAAAGCCAGCTTGAACAAGTGAGTCTTCAGCTGCTTTTTAAAGGAGACCACTGAGTCCACTGATCTCAGGCTCAGGGGGAGAGAGGTCCAGAGTCTGGGGGCCACAGCAGCAGATGATCTGTCACCTTTGACCTTTAGCCTGGTGCTGCACAACCAGTAGGCTTTGGTCACTGGACCTCAGGGACCTGCTGGGGGTGTAGGGACTAAGAAGATCACCAATGTAAGATGGTGCTTGAAGGAGTTCATCAGTGAGAAACAGTTGCTCACACCGGTTTGTGCTGCTGGACATGAAGAGCATCTGGACCACACAGTTGTGTCGGAGAGGGGGATAAAAGCTGTAGCAGCCACAGACTTCTCTGTCTGGAAGTTGGTCGGTGCGCTTTCTCTTTCAGCAGCAAACAGATCACTGAGCTGTTAAAATCCATTTCTGGGCTTCAATGTCGGCTAATCACTGGGTAAACTCGGCGCTGAGTAAGAGGAGTGTTTTCAGTTTGTCCGAGGCAGAGGAGGTATCTCTACAGACACTGATGCTAATAGCATGGACGCTAATGACTGTAAAGACATACCGGTTTTTCTCCTTGAAGCATCAACATGTTCCATCTTTGTTGAAACACCTTCCCTCTGCATCAGTCTTTCTCTTCCTGGACATGTTGGGATGATGTGTGGACAGTTATTTTCACTTGTTGCATTAACTAAACACGGAAGTGGATACAGTGTGACCTAGTGGCGAGTCACTGCACTGGGAACACAATCGCCATGCATTCTGGGAAATGTAGTTTATAGTCGATGTGCGCTGTGAAGCGGCATAGACCTATTTTAAAACACTTGAATCTCTCGTGGGCCACATAAAATGATGTGGTGGCCACATCTGTTCCTCGGGCCTTGCGTCTGACACGTGCTGTAGTGTGTTTTTCCACTTAAGTTTTGAGCGTGACTCCAAATCCAGACCTCATGTGTTGATAAATTAGATTTACGTTAATAATTTTTGTGTGATCTTGTTGTTAGCACACTCAACTAAAGAGAAAAGCCACATTGGTCCAAACCAGGGGTAGTCACACTTTTCACCTTGTGAACTACCTTTACACCAGTTCAAAGTGATCACAACATTATCAAACAATAGTTTTACTAGTTTTATGAAGATAAACCTCAACGCTTTATTTAATTTTTCAGATGTAAACCATCAGATTGAACTTCCAGTTTTATTCATTCACTCGTACATTTAGGAATAGTGATTTTGAAATACGTTGGCCATCTTTTTGGTAACATGTAGCCCAGAGTCATTCCAATCTGTGGTTCAAATGTCCCAGACAAAAAAGCACGTGGGTCCTCCAGCAGTGCACTCCTCGGTCCCCATTTCTTTTCAAAGAATTTCCTAATTTGTTTAATCTGGTAGAAAATGTCATAACCATAATTTTCCTATCTCTTGTCTGTTACCATCAAATTTATCCCTCAAGTTTATTCTCACCTGTTTTCTTCCTGTATAGTTTTACTAAACGCCAAATAAGGATGAACTAACTTTTATCTTACATAAACTGTTTGTTTCTCTGAAGATGAACCACGGAAAAAACATCTAGAAACTGGAAATGATAAGAGGAATCTGACTCTCCAGTTGCCCTAATGTTGTATGAGAAGGGCCCCACTCAAAACATTTTCAGGACATTCCTGCATTTTTGGAGTGCATAAAATAATCTCCGGGCCTGCCTGTGTCCCTCGTGCTTGTAGAATAACTTATGAAGCTGTCCAGCTGCTGAAGCAGGTCACTACTCAGCTCAGACATTACTTACCCTCTACCTCACCCTGTGAACCTGATATTTGTCATCTTCCAGTAAACGAACTGCATCATAAACCTTCGTTTTTGCGTCACTGAAGACTTTGACCATGTCCACATCTCAATTATCACTTCTACACATGCAGCTAAAGCTTCCTCTAGCACAAAAATAAAAATGGGACTTGTTTTATGGATGTTCCTGCTATTAATGCACCCAGATGAGCTATAAAATGGCTTAAAGGTTCAGGTTTCTCCTCATTGTCTCTCTTTAGTAGCTGTACTGGTGATACCTGATAACTTGTGGCTTATTGCTGTTGAGAATAAAGCACACAAGATGTCATGAGTTCTATTCATTCGGAATAACTTTGTGCCGTCCACGTCTAATCTAACTGAAGATCTCTGCTTGTGAACTAAAGGATGAGAAATGGAAATTAAAAACATGGAAAATTAGGGCTGGGCTATTAAAATTGTGAATGTATTGTTGTTGCAATATCAACATGCACGATATCAGTATCCCAAATAACTGCATAGGAAATGGGAGGAAAGAAGGAGGATTGGTAGAAGGTCAAATCTAGGATCTATTATGCAAAATGCAATGGGAAACAATCTGCTCATCCAAATAAAGGGAGTTTGGTTAGAAAAGTGCACTTTTTTCTCACCCCACTTTTAAGTCGATGACCAAATATATATTTTCAAATAAATAATTTTTCTGCTAATTTTTTTTTCTCAATCAAATATTTCAAATCTTCCTAAAAACCTTATGGAATGGAAATTGTTTACTACAGATATGTTTTTTTATGTTAGGTAGTTGATTCATGGAATTACATGCATATTATTGAAATAACAGTTTTTAATTTCTCTTTTTCATTTTCTAATATAGCCACAGCACTACTACATTTTTGCTAAATGATATGTAGATGCTGAATTGTTGCCGTCCGATCACAACAATATCATGTTTGCCCCCTTTTTGTGAAGGCATCAACTCGGCTGTTTGCACCTTTTCACCATTTTCCCTCAAAATGCAAACACCACCAACTTTAACTCATTCGCTGCCAGCCGTTTCCTGATCGCTAACGGACTTCGCTGCCAGCGTTTCTCACAGTTTTTACTGTTTTTTTAAGAGTCGCAGAACGTTGCACGCTAGCATGATGTCGATGCCAAAACAACCAAAACAAAGAGGAGACTCACCTCTTACATCAGGAAGAATCCGTGTGTTTTGAGCGTTATCCGTTCTTTCATAATCTGTTGTCGAATTGTGATCGGCAGATGCTTTTCCGGTTCGCGCCTCACTTTTTTTACAGGAACGGCCCAAAACGATCTCCTAACACATGGATGGTCTGCTTCCTGATCACGTGACGTGTTACGTATGCAGATGAAGATCGTCTTCAGGGCTGAGATGTTTGTTCTCTCAGCACGGGGGCTCGTTCCGATGCTCAAACAGTAAAAACATGCAAATGACGACTTTAGTCGTCACTGGCAGTGAATGAGTTAAGGTATGGTAACTATATCACATAACATCTAAATGCTTGCCATAACTACGGAAGCATATTGCATTCACTGTAAAATCAAAGTCTGTTTTTTTTTTAATTAACAAGATAATTATTTTAAAGATGCATTTTCTGAATTATTAGTTCATTATTCATTATGATTACCTCTGTAAATGTAAATGGGGCTTGAGGAGAAATTATGACACGTCTCTAAATAACAACCCATAGAACCACTGATTTGATCTCATTTCAGAGAAAAATAGAACAGGTTAGATGCACCTAATAAATAAAATTACTGACATAAACTCAGGAATCTGTTTCTTTGCTTCATTGTTCTGGTGCTGAAAACATCACTAATGCAGATCAAAGGAGACACACAGATGAATGCACCTCTTATTTATTATTTGGAAACTACATTTACTGCAGCTGGCAGAGGCAGAGATTGTTTCTATTGATACACAAATTTACAGAATCATTTTAAATGTTAATAGGGGAAGACTGCAGGAGGGAGCGGTAAAATACAGGGGGTCCCCAACAAAAACAAGAAACTTTACGAGTCTGATCAAACCCGCTGGTTTTCCATCAGGCAGTCACGGGGCAGCTCCAACGACCCAGTGGCTATGCTGGGTCAATGTTATCGAGCTTAGTCCGGCTCGGCAGAGGGTGAACGAGCCGAGGCGACGTCGTGCTCTGCTTAAGAAGAAGTGTTATTTTCCTGCTTCAGAAGAAGCGTCCAACGCGTTTTTACGCTTTCTCCGAGACATGTCACGTCGCTAAGTTGTTAGCGCCGCGCGCTAGCACGTCAATAGTGCAGCGTAGCCTGCTGGAGGTTTTAAGGGTTCAGATGAAAACACCCGGCCTCTCACGCTGCTCACACATCGATCTTAAGTTGTCGCTGTTGCGCTCACGCCGTAATACAGTATTAGATGCGGTTAAAGTCAGACATGAAAAAATAAATAAATTTTACATGAATAAGTGATGCTTAGCCTGGTGGGGGAGGAAACCCTGTCAAGATCGTCAACACTCGTATATCTTAATGCTGCTGAAACACGTAAACGTAAAAGCATTATATCCACTGCTACCTTTCTAATTTTAAACTCAGTAACTTATGCTCTAACTGCACCCTGCCCTGCCTGCTCCTTAGGGCTGTCGCGTTGAGGAATTCCTCCTGCGGTGATTCAGGGTGGCTTAATATTGCGGTGTGCGATATTATTGCAGCCCTTTTTTTTATTGCAGTACTATCTAAACATAATGTTTACACATTTAAAAAAGGTTAAAAATTGCCGTGCCTTCTTTTATAACACTTTACTGAATGCAGATCAAAGGGCAGTAACAACACAGATCGCAGTAACGTTTGTTTCTCCGACAGTCGGAGTCCGACTGAACTTAAAAACAACAAAATTCAGGAGAAGGTTAAACTTTTAAATGCAAATTTGGCTGCAGCATCTAACAAATAAGAAACAAGTCCCCATTTTGTTTAGTTGTTTAAAATCAAGCATAACAAATTACATGTACCGGGCGCGTGCGCGCCGGGGGGCACTATCATTTCACTTTCACTTTCACACACACGAATGACGGTGATTTATAGCTCGGTCATGTCCTTGTTACCTACAAGGAAAACCAAGCATGTTAACCACATACGGTTTGAGAGAGGATCTGAGAGGGGTGGCAACATTTCCAGCAACACTGAAAACCCTCTCGGATGGTGCGCTCGTTGCACTTACCCCAAATTCCACTACCTCCGCTCCGGTCCGGCCCCGCTCGCTTCCGAACTCAACTTGCATGCGACTGGCGAGCAAAGGGAATCTCTCCCGGTTGTTGCTCCACCATGTCAGGGGGGTTCTTTAGGGTGGATGCATTCCTCCTGCAGGTAGCGAGTGAGCTCCAGCTCGGCTCAAACTCTCTTCGGGACAGCTGCAGAAGCAGTGCTTGTCCGGGACTTCAGCAGGTCTCCGAGCGTTTATTATTATTTTTTTGCCGCTGGTGGCAGCTCTGTCTCGGTCAAGGACCCTGGCTGCGCAGCAGCTGACGTACTGAAAACCAAAGTGCTCCCAAAGGAGCGAAGTAATGTTTCGTTTTGATACCAGTGCAGCCATCCTTCTCAACATGCATCATTGAGTTGAACCAAGTTCAGTAATCGCGGTGGCCCATGATGCAGCGCGGTGGGCTTCTTCATATTGCGATATTTCATTTTTGCGGTTACCGCGACAGCCCTACTGCTCCTCCTTGCTGCCCGCCGGCTGTGATCACAAGCGGACAACATAGTAGTTCCCGCTGCTTCTTCGGGAAACAGCGCAAAAAAAACCAACTTAAACTTGGGATCTTGTAGGCGTGGCGGTGGGATTTCAGCCGTGGCGGGCCGCCACGGCTATGCCTATGTAAGGGAAACCCTGCCGTAAGAATAGCCAATTCAAAATGAATTTACTGTGATGCTTAATTCTACAATTTATGGCAGTTCCTGTAAAGAGATTGGGAAGGGTTAGCAAAACCATATAATACACAGAAAACATCAGTACAGTGTATTGAAACATCAGGTGAATTTAGTTTAAAGCTCCATGGTGCAGACGAGTATTTCTGTGAAGGAGGAAAAATTAATGTTTAATATTAATTTACGCAGCTCTAACTATGGCAGAGCTGAGGCAATTCAGGCGTTCTTCATCAAAGGGCTTGTCCGTGGACTGAGTCCCCATTGGAGAATAGGTTTGAAAGTCAGAGTCCTCTTCCGTTGGTCAGGATAGTTTCAGTTTACGTTGATAAGTACCTTGAAGTCCAGGTCCAGATTGCAATAATGGAGTTTGTGGTGTAGGAGCGCACAGTTCAGCTTCTCAGTTGGAAGACTTTGGGGTCCTTCCATGGCATGTTGAGGCGGTTGTCCAATTGTCAGGGAGCTGATCTTGTCCCCAAAAGGTCCTACAGGTCCTTGACCGTGAAACCAGTCTTGAGATTTGGGTGCAGGTGCTTGAGGTAGTTGATCCTTTCCCAGCGTCTCTTCTTCGCCGTGTCTGGTTGTAGTTGCATCCAGGGGGTCTTCAGCCGAGGTGGATGCAGGTTACGTTGTCATGTAGGTGTGCGGTCAGGGAGGAGCCCCAATCCGTCGTTTCGGTTCCAGTTCTAGTACCCCCTCAAATGCTGCAGTCCCAGTTGTTCCATCAGGTGCTGAGAGGCGGCCCAAGTGCAGGCCATGAACGTGCACCAACATCAGCAATGTGGTGAACCCAGCAAGCTTGAAGCAGATCTTTATCTTATCTTTATCTTGATCTTATCTTCACCGGGGTTGAGACATGAACACCTATTGTTGCCAACATGCCTGTGAAGCCGGACTACGATGCCGCCCTAGTGGCGGTTGGCATTGATAAGCTTGCAGTAGGATAGATGAATCCAAGATGGCTTCTCAGCAATCTTCACAGCAGTGGGAGTGATGAGGAGTACTTCGAATGGACCTCTGGCTGCCCCATTTGTTTTGCTTCAGCACCTTCTTCAGAACCCAATTTCCTGGTTCCACGACCTGTGGCGAAAAAGCACAAGAAAATTCTGGGAGATCACTGTTGATTTTAAATTGTGTTCAGCAAAAATCCGTATCATCCATTATTTAAAGTATTTTCGTACAGGCAGTGTAATTATGTGAGGTAATCGTTATCAGCCTTCCCTCCGCTTGAGGCATGAGACAACTCATGGCTCACCAGAAACAAAACATAAACAAAAAGGGTCCGATACCGGCAAGCATTGCGCCAACCCGATGTTAAAGTTGGACCTCACATAACGTGAAAAACACCCATCCCAAGGATCTTGCAGTTACTAGTTCACAACAGCTAGGGGCAGAGTCGTGCAGCACAGTGTGCATAAAACAACAAAACAAACCAAAACAAACTAAACAACTAACAAAAAGCCATAATCCGTGTAAAGAAAATTGAAATAAACACAAAAAGTGATTTACGTCACCTAGGAGTAACAGGAGAAATTGTAGTAAAAGAGCTGTTGCAGAAGACTGTGATCTAATGAAATCAAAAAGAATCAACCCATCTGGGAAAAAAGGGTGAGCTTGTCATCATCCTCAAGCTCATATCACAAAATAATAATGTCATAGACTCTATGTGTTTGCTCTCTTTACGCCAGAAACTTTCACCTATATTCACATCATCAGAGCTAAATTAGGGAAGACCAAGTCACTTTCTAATTTTATCTCCTTGCTGCTAGCACTGGAGTTAACTAACAACGAAACCAGTCCTAATAAAAAATAATTATAATAATTGTAATTATAAAAAATAATTTTCCACTTCACATAGATTCAGTAAAGTACAATGTGGCTTAATAATGTCACTCAAATAATGCGTAAAATTTGTCAACAGGAGATAAATACTGCCAAATTAAAATTCCGTAAGTGAAATTTAACAACTAATTTATCTAAGGAGCATAAGACACATTTGTCACATAGAGACAGTGAATGTGCAAAAAACAACCGATGGTGTTCTTAGTTACACACACCCTGAAAGTGTTTGAAAAGATGATAATAGTTTCAGGAAAGTAAAAGACGTTGTAAGCAAGAGAATTAATTTGTAATTTGTAAACGCTCTGAGGAAGAGCTATAATGTAGTTTGATGGTCAAGCAGAGGAATAACAATTAAAGTATTTATATTTAGAAAACAGCAAGAAATTATTCAAAACTACTAAATGAACATGAAATAGGTTATTCATAACATAATGTGACCATCAAAGAATATTTGTTAAGCCATCATGCTACTGATCAAATCTAAGGGTCTTGTCAGCTTATAATGCTCGTCCAGCAAATAATAAAACATTGATGATGAGTCGAGGGCGAGGGCTGCTTTCTCTTTGTTGAATTAAGAAGATGAAAAGAAAGTGGGAGCTGATCTGCTCAAAAGTAGGGGCAAAATAAAGATTTAGCAAAAACAGCAGAAAATATTCACTAATCTACTAGGAAGGAGTTCAATATTAATCACATAAACAGTTCATCTAGATCAGAAATAGATGGATAACACAAGGTAGAGAACTTTTCATAACTTCAAGGAACTAGATTCCTCAAGTGTTCAGTTAATTTAACATCTTCATATAGAAGTAACTCATCATACTGAAATCATGAACACAATTCAAAGTTTAGGATAGCTTCATACTTAAATGAGAATTGTTTATAAGACTCATTTGTCAGAAAAGTTTCAAAGTCACAAATGGACAAAACATGGTTCAAGTAGGAGTCTGACCTTTAAGAAGTCTAATGTCATATGAGAACAGCGTAAAGGATAGAAATCTATCTCCAATAGATAATGTTTCTGATAATATTGGACAACCTCTAATGATATTAATCGATTAATGATGGTATATAAGAATCTGCCTGAGGGAGCGAACCAGGTCATTTACAGATGATAATTTAAAAAGGCACAATCAGTACTTTTGAAAGTTTAGGACATCACAGTAATCTTATTACTAATGATAGTGTAAATTAGGCTAATAGCCAAAACATCAACGTCACTCCTATCATGGGTGACTGTACATTCTGCTTAAACATTATTTTGTGTACTCTTATTGTCAAGGCTTTATTGGCATTCAACAGATGCACGAGCGTGAGATAGTTAGCAGATTATCAAGCGAAATCAGCTAATTATCTTACTTTGGAAAAATGTCAGGCTCCACCAACCTCTGTGTGTCTGAAGAGGTCAGGTCGCCTTGCAGTCTCCAGCAGTCGCCTTCTATGATAAGGAGACAGCTAGGTTTGGCTCAACAATTGAATCAACAAAACAATTGAATCTTCAACATTTAAACCCCATTTATAAAATAAATTTAGGTGTGTAACAACAATTTTTAAACTTTATCATGTTTTATGAAATCCAAGTTATGAAATGTAGGCAATATCATACTGCCTGTCCTACAATAAATGAAATATGTGGTCATGTACAAAATTTACTATTTGATGTGTTCAGCAATAAATCTGTTCATTAATTGGTTTAAATTTTACCAATATTAAGTGTTTCAGTCAGAAACTACATGTAGCGTAGTTAATCGACATAACTAGGATTTAACGCTGTTTGCTATCAGCTTTGCTAAATCCTGAGAAAGATCAAATGACTTGGCAAATGAAACTTATATTATATATAAATATATCCATGGATATTTATATAATCCATAGAAGTTTATACACCAACTGGCTTGGTCTATATTTAATCAAAAGATTAATATTTAATTTAAGAGATTTAAATTAATAGCAAAGGTTTATTTATTAATTCAGAAGATTTAAAGAGATTTTTGCTTGTTCAGTGACCAAATATACACCACTCTGTGTTTTATTCAAAGAAGAGTCAGGTTTAAAAAGTTAAGAATTTATTACTAACAATTTAAAGATGACAATTTAAAAAGACAATTCATAAATGACAATTCATAAAAGGTTTGATATTAAAAACTTGGTTTTAAAGCAACCTGTGTCTGGATGAAAACTAAAATGAAGTGTGTGTGTTTGGATGAGTGAATGGAAGGTCTCAGAAGGTTTCTATCAGAGAGAGAAAACGCATTCTGGGTGAAAGAGTTTGTTTTGCAGCTAAGCTAAGTTATTTCTTAAAGGAAAAACAGGCATTCCAGACGCAATCTGTGTTCTACCTCACCGTTCTTGGATCCGGAGGTCAAGGGAGGATGTTGGTCAGCCTCTGGTACTCGGTCCGGTAGGGGAGACGTGGTACCGACTCTCTGGTCCTAGAGTTGCCACAGGTACACAGGTGGATGGTTTTGCATCTTACATTAACTCTGGTGGAGTTCTCCGTCAGCTTGTTGCAGATGGCGTTTGTTGTTAAAGCAATTCTATCAGCGTGACAGAAAAGCTTTTAGTAGAGGTTTCGAGCGGCCGACCCGATACTCTGGAACCCTCATCGCCACGGAGAGATTTTGGTGAGCTCAAGAACTGAACTTGAACTGAGGAGTTTGGTTTTAACATACCTCAGGACACGCCCTCCCAAGATAGAAGGCTTTGTTGTTATGGAACAAAGACATGTGAGCGCAGTTACCTTTAACCTGATTTCAGTGTCCTGCATGGTGTGTGTAAGTGCACATGACCTTCTGTCACTGTTAACATTACTGATTATCATAAATAATAATAATTATTAACCAAAGAATAATAATTCATTTCAGTAATTAAATGCATTTATAATGAACCTTGATGATTATTTATGAACATTGTAATAAGACAGTTAAAAGAGTTTATTAAAAACGATTCTTTTAAATCTTGAAGTGTCCTTCGTCTTGTGGATGGAACAGCAGAAGATTAAGTCAGTCAGATTAAAGATGGTTTACAGCAGACTTTGTGTCTCCTGTGATGGATAATCTGTAAATAGAAGTACAGCCAGTACAACTTGACCCAGCTGAGGAAGTGTGACCTTTGAGTCACAAATGAGGCCATTCATGTCGCTACATACATAACTTTATTCCTCCAGATTCTTAAGTGAGCAAGGTCGGGCGAGCAGGCTGTGTCAGCTGTAACCTACTCTTATCTCTACTGGCTCTGAAAACATGAGCCGATGTTGATATTTACACTCCAAAAGGGGACTGAAGACAGATTGTCTCAAATCAAAACTGTTCAGCAACTTCATACTCAGTTGCAAAACCCATATTTAAATTAAAGCATAAACTTTTTTTTTTCATATCTTCTTTCAGCAGTTATTTCTCAAGGCCTTTCTGATTTCTGCTTCGGCCTCTTGGATGATAGAATATTGTCCTACTTGAGACCAATGACTGTTATAATATGTGTGATACGACCTTGCTGCTTAACCCAGACACAGAAGAACGTGAAATTCTGTGTCAAAGCATTTAAAAGTTCCCAAGCTGAGAATACATGAAGAATTAAGCCAATTAAAACCGGTGCCTATCTCCAGCGGTCAGCGGACAATTAGGCGGGGTACACCCTGGACAGAGAGCCAGTCCATCGCAGGGCACTGCCCGAGGTTAAGTTCTTCATAGCTTTGATGGAAAACGGATTCATCATCATGGTTAATTCTGCTTTTTCTCTGCTCTTTTTTTCCCACTCTATTATTTGTCTCCGCATCCCTCCTAGTGCACTCTTTAAGCCAAAACTCTGAAATTTCATACTGTAATTTTCTCTCCTTCCTCTTTTTTTCCATTTCTCTCCTTCACAATCTCGACTTTCAAATTACATTGCAAACGTAACAGTTCAGTTGCTATCAAATTACCAGAAAAATCATTTTCTTTGATCCATCTCCTGATAATTTCCTCATTTCTTGGATGTTTCTTTTCCATAAATGCACTATCTTTACTCAAAGGCGTTTGTGAGGCTTTAGTTCCCATTTTTAAATGTTACACCATCTTTCTTCGATTCAATTCAATTCAATTCAAGTTTATTTATATAGCGCCAAATCACGACAAGAGTCGTCTCAAGGCACTTCACATAATAAAAATTCCAATTCAGGTCAGTTCATTAAGCCAATCAGAAATAATGTTTCCTATATAAGGAACCCAGCAAATTGCATCAAGTCACGGACTAGTGTCAGTGACTATACAGCAATCCTCATACTAAGCAAGCATGCAGCGACAGTGAAGAGGAAAACTCCCTTTTAACAGGAAGAAACCTCCAGAGAATCCTGGCTCAGTATAAGCAGCCATCCTCCACGACTCACTGGGGATGGAGAAGACAGAGCAGGCACACACACACACACACACACACACACACACACACACACACGCACGCACGCACACACACACACACACACACACACACACACACACACACACACACACACACACACACACACACACACACACACACACACACAAGCACACGTGTGCACACACGCGCACATACACACACACAAAGACAAGTAATGTGTCTATAGTTACATTGTGATTTTTTAGTAAATATTCTATTTGGTGAGACATAAACTTTATTGTATTTATCCTAGTGAATCTATAATTAAACGGATAAATATGAGGCCAGAACAGTCTCAATAAGAATTAAGTCACACAACGTTTTCCACAAATGCACACGTTCATTCGGAAATCCACATTCTGTGTTTCACAAATATAATTCGGAGGAACACAAATGCACACGCTCATTCGGAAATTCACACTCTTTGACTCATAAATATAATGTGAAAAAATAAGTCACGCAACATTTTCCACAAATGCACACGCTAATTCTGAAGTTCACACTCTGTGGTTCACAAATATAATTTGTAAGAACACTTGTAATATAAACTCAGATCATACGAATTGCTGAATGTGCATTTACGAACAGCTTCTCATTTGTGAACCTTTCTGCGTTTGTGAGTGAAATCTGTGTGGTGCATTCACGGACAGCTTCTCATTTGTGAACCTTCCTGCATTCGTGAGAGAAATCGGTGTGCTGAATTTTGAGACTCTCCTAACGTCGCAGGTCAACAAACGTCACCATTGGCTAATGAACCTGTCAATCAAATATATGCTTCTGCCAGGGCTGTTCACTTTCAGCCAATGGCTCCTTATGTTACAGAACAGATCTGCTGTGCGCATAAGTCGGACACAATTTCCTGCATGTGTAGCTCGGGGGTGACGATGGATGAAGATATCGCGTTAGCGTTCATACTTGTTTAATTTTCAATTTTAATTCTGGTGCCTGTTAGCAGCTGAAACACATCATCACGTGCTTGTGGATATCAAATATCGAATATGAAAACATGACTGTAATAATAAGTAAAGGTTAGCAGCTGTAGCTTCAGTGTGCTCATAGGAAACATGACAAAAGAACACAAACCACATTTCTCTTTATGGCCTATATAGTTGTCATCATTAACGTTACATGATTTACAGAATACATGTGACCAACTAACATTTCATGTTCTACCACCGGATGTTTGGATCAAAATATGAACCAATCAGATCTTAGATCAGGTGAGAGCCAGGCGTTTCCCATCATGCCCAAGGTTTTGCAGCCAAGGGAGAACAACTGCAGCGCCTTGCTCCAAAATCTGCGGCCGCCTTGATCTCAAGTGGTTATCGTTGCCTACGTATGCATGACGTCAGAGCAAGTCGGCGTCAAGTCGGACACAAATCTAACCGGTTACATTACATTACCAACGCTCCACCATATGGGTGGCCTCTTAATAATCTTATTCAGAAAAATTATGCATTTTTACTAAGTGAAAGCAAACCCGTTAGGGACAGAGACCTCTTGAAGCTCATATTAAACATTGTCTGCAGAGAAGGTAAGAGAAGCTAGTAAATCATCAGGCCTATTCCATGGGAGTGACTCTGAAAAGGAGCAAAAGCTCCAGCTCTTTATCTTGGCAGGTGTCTCTATTCTCCTGTGTTCAGGCTTTTGGTTACATCAGTTACTTTTCCTTTTAATGAGCTGCATATATTTCTAACACAGCCTTCAGTGACATCAAGAAAAAAAACTTTTTAATTGTAAAAGACATTATTCTCATTCTAAGAACAAATGAACAAACTGTGTGTGGGTATGTGTGTCCAGTTGCAACTTAACACAGACTCAGAAGCATAGAGAATCTTCTCACAACACCTAATCATCCCTTGATCAAAAAACCAGTAGATAGAATCTTGTCATGTTATTCCATTTAATAAGTAGATGGACGGAGCTATAGTACAAGTTTTCAAGTGTAATGAAGATGATCGCAGGGTAACACAGTTCCCCTTAAATGTTGAGCAAAAATTATGAAACGAGACAAAATTCAAACAATAACATGTAAAAATAAATGGATCTCCTGATAAGTAGGTGCTTCACCTTTAAATGTTTTTATTAGAGCTGGATACACAGGAAGATGCATGTTACTAAACCAACACTAGCAATGATAGCACATTTACATTTTGAAGAATTGTTGCATAGATGAAGTGAACAGCAGCCTTTTCAAATACATTCCTGGTCTAAAATAAATCAGGCTGACAAAGACTTTAAGGAAATACACAACTATAAATGAATTTAGAAATCTATTTTGGGGTCTATCCTTTAGCATTTCATATTGACAACGGCAAATCCCTTGAATAACAATATACAGTACATTAACCTTAAAATGGACCACTCCTTCACTTTTTAACTTCCTTCCTTCCTGTCTCTTTATTTTCTTTCTTCCTAACTCCCTACCTTCTCTCTCCTTCCTTCTTCACACATGTAATCATCTAGCCTCAAGTAAGTTCTCAACATACTGGACAGTGTGAAGATATGTGTCCACTCCCAAAAGAGTCTGAATGTTTCAACGGATTAATGTTGTCCTGCAGTTCCAAAATTTCATGATCTGTAAGAGGACTGTCCAGTACAGGGACATTGATCCCAGGATGAGGTTCAGTCATGCATCCATTCTCCTCCCATTCAATCTCTGGTGTCGGTATACCCTGGAAAAGGAAAGTGTGTATGAGCATTGTGCATAATGAATCTCAAGAAAACACATTTAATAAAGCCCTATCATGACCTTTTAACAATTACTTAACATCAATGATTTCAGGCAGAACCTAGCATCTCCATTATTTCATAAATTATTATTTTTTTAATTAATGGGCTACTTTTATGTTAAAACAGCAGTGAGAATATCACATCTGGAAGGTCTAATGCCTTGCATTTTGAACTTGCAGATGTGTCATGACTTTGTAATGTCATGACATTATAGTTGAGTGTCCATTTCAGTAGAGGTGCACACAAACAGAACTGTAATTTCAACAGCCATTTTGTCTTGAATCCAAGAAGCATAGAGCAGAGGTAGATTATCAAAGTGTTGAACATTTGATTTTTAGTTAAGGATCAACTTGACATGTGATCAGTCATTTTAACAGAACATACATTTGCCCCTGGATCAGAAACAGGATTCAGAGCCTGGCCCAGATGCCACAGCTGATTTGGTGTCATGTTTTCCTCTGTCCTGATTGGATGGTTGTCCCACGCATCTCTAAAGACATCCAGGCTGGCCTGGATGCGAGACAAGAAAATATAGTGGCAACAAAACATGTGAAGGATGTTACTGATGTCGAGCAAGTCTTGGTCTTCCAGAGAGTGCAGGATGTTGTAATATAGACCAGTAACACTCATGAAGACATCACGCCACAGGCGCTCGATCCTGGATTTGGAGGGGGATTAAATAAAAGAAAATTATAATATACACACACATTTACATGTCCATACATCCGTTTTCAACTTGAGTTATCTTTTGAATGGTCGCAGGAGGACTGGTGCCTATCTCTAGCAGTCACAGTGTGAGACGAAGGGTGCACCCTGGGCAGGTCAACAGGCACAGGCACGCGCGCACAGACACAAAGCTTCCAAATTAGGTTAAACTCACCGTTGATTGTGTACACTTTTTCCTGCAATGAAGCTGTTGGTGTCAGTTCCACGAACTGAGAACATTAATTCTGCAACACCTACATTTTCTCCGCCATGATCTCCTCTCACCATGAAAAAAAAAAACATTAGAATCTTGCTTCAAACATTTTTAATGCACATCTATAACAATCTACATCAATTTGAGTCTCACAGAAATTTCCTTATGTACCTTGCTACTAAGTGAGTAAACAATGTGGCATTATTAACCCTCTGCTGGGGAAATATTTTTTGAAAGAGGGAAATGTTCACCCCCCCCCCCCCCCCATATATTTTACTATATGACCTCAAATGGCATGTTATCTTTGGTCAATAACACACTTTAGGCAAAAGCAGATTTGTAACAGGGTAACAGAGGGTAAAGTTGGGAATAACATGAATACCTCAGAGGAAAGCCATGCTCATTCACAGCTTCACTGAAGAAGGCAAGGTGGGTGTCTGCCCGGTTGTTGTCAGCTACCTTCAGGTACATGATCTATGTAATTCAAGCACAAACACTCTCATATGACACATTTTTATAGGGGTCAAAACAATCAATTACCAAATGAAAGGTACAACAGCCATACAATAACATGTTAGATAATTAAATAAGTTAAGATCTGTGAAAACCAAAAATAGCAATTATCTTCTATGAAAATATCTCAGTTATTAACGTTCATGCTTTGGAGCAGAAAAAGTGCATGACAAATATTTCAAGCTCAGTTCGCTCCACTCTGATGGTCACCTGTTCCAGCCAGATACCTTCTTTCTAGGCGTTCAAAGTCGGAAACTCGCTGAGTAAACTGGGTGCTTAGAGGAGTATCTTCAGTTGTTTAAGACTGAGGGTAACGCTGCACACGCTGATTCGACTAGCATGGATGCTAATGATGTAAACATAAAAGAGGGCTTGCTTCGTCTCGCGCGCTAACGCCGCAAAGCACTGTAGGATTAGTAGTCTTATTAGCAAAATCGCCCGGCGGGCCAGTTTAATATTATATATTTGATATTTGATTTCGCGGGGCAAATAAAAATAGACCAAGGCCTTGAGTTTGACAACCGTGGCCTAAAAAATGGTACCTAGATACGCTAACTAAACAAATGTTCACTTGAGTTTAGCTTGATGTTAAACTAGATGAAGAATGGACCAGACTTCACGTAACGTCTGGACTGAATTTAACATAAAACATTTTACTTGATCATGAAGAACGCTTCTACTCATAATTCTATAACATTGCATAAATTACAACGAGGGAATAAGATAAAACTATTACTCACAGATCGTGACCGGTCCATCCTGCTCTGCCGTGTGAACTGCAATGCGCATGCGCACAGCAGATCTGTTCTGTGACATAAGGAGCCATATGATTGGCTGAAAGTGAACAGCCCTGGCAGAAGCATATATTTGATTGACAGGTTCATTAGCCAATGGGGACGTTTGTATACCTGCGACGTTAGGAGAGTCTCAAAATTCAGCACACCGATTTCTCTCACGAATGCAGGAAGGTTCACAAATGAGAAGCTGTTCGTAAATGCACATTCAGCAATTCGTATGATCTGAGTTTATATTACAAGTGTTCTTACAAATTATATTTGTGAACCACAGAGTGTGAACTTCAGAATTAGCGTGCGCATTTGTGGAAAATGTTGCGTGACTTATTTTTTCACATTATATTTATGAGTCAAAGAGTGTGAATTTCCGAATGAGCGTGTGCATTTGTGTTCCTCTGAATTATATTTGTGAAACACAGAATGTGGATTTCCGAATGAACGTGTGCATTTGTGGAAAACGTTGTGTGACTTAATTCTTATTGAGACTGTTCTGGCCTCATAGATAAACTAGTAGTAGCACATCCAACGTCAAGGAAAGCAAAAAGTTATTATCAGGAGAGGGAGAATGTTTTAGTGGTTAGCAGCAGTGTGGTAAGACGATGACCCCCTCCATGAGGCCACCACAGCTCAGCAGAACATCATTGTAGCTTCTTCTGGGGAGAAAACCACTTAGAGAGAAAATAAAGTTAACAGCTGAAATTGCAGAAAATAATACAGTTAAAGAGCAGACTGTAGAAGAAAGTAGTAGAGTGTGAAAAGTGGTCAGTGTATCCTCCAGCAGTCTAAGCCTATAGCAGCATAACTACAGAGATAACTCAGGATTATCTATCCTATTTAGATGGAGGCGTGTTGGAGGCAGGGCAAGGGAGAGCTGTCTTTACCGACTGTACACTCCACCTCCCTCTACTCCCCCACTTGTCCTGATTTAGGTTAACATCAGATTTTAACCATAGGCCCTATCAAATGAAAATGTTTTAAGCCCATTCTTAAAAGTAGACAAAGTTTCTGCCTCACGGACTAAGGCTGGGAGCTGGTTCCACAGGAGAGGAGCCTGATAACTAAAAGATCTGCCTCCCATCCTAATTTTAGATATTCTGGGAACCACCAGTAAACCTGCAGTCTGAGAGCGAAGTGCTCGGTTAGGAACATATGGAACAATCAGATCACTGATGTATGATGGAGCTTGATTATTAAGAGCTTTATATGTGGAGCTTGATTATTAAGAGCTTTATATGTGAGAAGAATAATCTTAAAATCTATTCTGAATTTAACAGGTAGCCAATGTAGGGAAGCTAAGACAGGAGAGATATGATATCTCTTTTTAATTCTCATCAGAACTCTAGCTGCAGCATTTTGGACAAGCTGAAGACTTTTAACTACATTCTGTGGACTTCCTGAGAGTAATGAATTACAGTAATCCAGTCTTGATGTAATAAATGCATGAACTAGTTTTTCAGCATCATTCCTGGAAAGGATGCTTCTAATCTTAGCAATATTCCGAAGGTGGAAAAAGGAAATCCTACAAACCTGTTTAACCTGGGATTTGAATGACATGTCCTGGTCAAAGATAACACCAAGGTTCCTTACTTTGTTCTCAGAGATTAATTTAATAAAATTCAGGTCAGGTGATTGGCTAAGCAATTTCCTTTTCTGGATTTCTGGTCCAAAGATGAGAACTTCAGTCTTGTCTTGATTTAAAAGCAAAAAGTTTAGAGTCATCCCATTTTTTATGTCCTCAAGACAAGCCTGTAATCTACCCAACCGATTAGGTTCATCAGGGTTAATGGATAAATATAGCTGAGTATCGTCAGCATAACAGTGGAAGTTTATCCCATGCTGTCTAATGATTTTACCAATTGGGAGTATATATATATAGTAAAAAGAGTTGGTCCAAGCACTGAACCCTGTGGTACTCCGCAAGTAACCCTGGAGTATGAAAAAGATTTGTCATGTACATTTACAAAATGAAATCTGTCAGACAGGTAGGATTTAAACCAGCCTAGCGCTGTTCCTTTGATCCCTACAACATGTTCAAGTCTTTCTAAAAGAACATTGTGATCAACTGTGTCAAAGGCAGCACTGAGATCTAACAAGACTAGAACAGACACAAGATTCTTATCTGAGGCCATGAGAATATCATTTGTAACTCTCACTAATGCAGTTTCAGTGCTGTGATACTCTCTAAAACCAGACTGAAATTCCTCAAAAAGAGCATTAGTGTTTAAATGCTGACATACTTGGATGGCCACTATTTTCTCCAGGACTTTGGATAAAAATGGAAGGTTAGATATTGGTCTATAATTCATTGGGTCATCTGGATCCAGAGCAGGCTTCTTAAGTGAAGGTTTGATTACAGCAACCTTAAAATCTTGTGGTACATACCCATTTACTAAGGATAGATTGATTGTATCTAGAATGGGGGCAGTAACCAAAGGAAATGCTTCTTTAAATAATTTGGTTGGGATTGGATCCAAAATGCAAGTTGAAGGTTTAGATGAAGCTAATATTTTTGATAACTCTGAAAGCTCAACTGGATCAAAACGGTTCAAGCATAGATGAGGTTCTACAGTCACCTCTGATGCTGCCTCACTTACTGAGGAAGAAGAAATCGCATTAGGGAGAATGTTAAAGAATTTGTTTCTAATAGAATTAATTTTACTTGTAAAAAATCCCATGAAGTCATTGCTGCTGAGGGCTAAGGGAATAGATGGCTCAGAGCTATGATTCTGTGTAAGTTTAGCAACTGTACCGAATAGAAATTTAGGATTATTCTTATTTTCCTCAATTAGTGCTGAGAAATAAGCAGTTCTAGTTTGTCTAAGCTTATTTTTATAAAGCACAAGACTATTTTTCCAGGATAAGTAGGCCTCCTCATGGTGCGTAGAGCGCCATGTTCTCTCCAATTTCCTAGAGTTTTGTTTTAAGGCTCGTAAATGAGAATTAAACCAGGGAGCCAACTTCCTGTCCCTAATTACCTTCTTTTTTAAAGGGCAACTTCATCTAATGCCACACGTAAAGAGGAATTAACATGATGAACTAATGCATCAATTTGTGAGGGGCTAGAACTGAAAATATTGCCCTCTGCTACGTTCCTCTGAGATGCTGAGGACAATAAAGATGCAACAGTTGATTTAAAAGATGCAACTGCGTTGTCAGATAGAGACCGACTATAGTGAAATTTACTTTCATGTCTCGAGACCTCAGTTATAAAAAACTCAAAGGTTATCAGAAAGTGGTCCGAGAGGACTGGATTATGTGGAAAGATTGTTATTTTCTCACACTCTATGCCATAAGTCAGCACAAGGTCGAGTGTATGATGGCAGGAGTGGGTGCAGCTATGTATTCTTTGACTTAAAACCAATTGAGTCTAAAATATTACTAAAGGCTACATTGAGGCTATCATTTTCAATGTCCACATGAATATTAAAATCCCCCACTATAAAGACCTTATCAGTATTTAGCACCAAATCAGATAAAAAAATCTGAGATCTGATCCAAAAACTCAGAGTAAGGGCCTGGTGGACGATATAAAACTACAAACAAGAGTGGTTTTACAGTTTTGCAATCTGGATTAGGAAAACTAAGAATAAGATGTTCAAACGAACTGTAACTATTAATCTGTAAGGGACTGATTAATAAGTCCGAATGAAAAATGGTTGCCACTCCTCCTCCTCGCCCTGTACTTCGAGCAATATGATGATTTAAATAATTTGAAGGAGTCAACTCGTTTAAGCTAACATAGTCCTCTTGCTGCAGCCAGGATTCTGTGAGAGAGAGCAAAGAGGTCTGATTATCACAAATCAAGTCATTAACTAACAAAGTCTTAGAAAAAATGGATCTATTGTTCAACAACCCACATTTGATTTTTCTAGTTTTCCTCTCAGTTGAATTTGTTCTAATATTTATGAGATTTCCATGATTTTCTTTATTAAGCCTGATATTTAATCTGTGTGATTTTGGCCGTGGGCAGGACACTGTCTCTATGGGGTAGTGGGTGGGTAACAGTACAGAAGCTGCAGAGGGGTGTGGTAAACTACGACTCTGCTTCCTGGTCTGGACCCTGGGTAGTCATGGAGGACTATTAAAACTGGCCATGTTCCTAGAAAGAAGAGCTGCCCCATCCAAAGAGGGATGAATGCCGTCTCTCTGCATCAGACCAGGTTTCCCCCAAAAAGTTTTCCAATTATCAATGTAGCCCACGTTGTTTTCAGGACACCACCTAGACAACCAGCCGTTGAAGGACAGCATGCGGCTAAACATGTCGTCACTGGTCCGATCAGGCAGGGGGCCAGAGAAAATTACGTAGTCCGACATTGTTTTGGCAAACTTACACACCGAAGCAACATTAATTTTAGTGACCTCCGATTGGCGTAACCGGGTGTCGTTACCGCCAGCGTGAATGACAATCTTACTGTATTTACGCTTATCCTTAGCCAGCAGTTTCAGATAAGATTTAATGTCGCCCGCTCTGGCCCCAGGTAAACATTTAACTATGGTTGCTGGAGTCTCTAATGCCACGTTTCTGACTATGGAGCTGCCAATGATCAGAGTCGGCTTGTCAGTGGGTGCGTCACTGAGCGGGGAAAATCTATTAGAAACGTGGACGGGTTGGTGGTGGCCCACGGGCTGGGTTCTATGCTTCCTGCGTACCGTCACCCAGCCGGCCTGAGGTCCCGGCTGCCCGGGTTCTGCTGGAGGATCGCTACGGGGTGGTTCTGAGCTAGTTAGCCCCGCGCTAGCTAAGTAGCTACGGCTGTTTACGGGTTTTTCAACAGCGCGGCGCCGGGACTCCAATTCCGACACCCTCGCCTCCAAAGCTACAAAAATGCTACATTTATTACACGTACCATTATCACTAAAGGAGGCAGAGGAGTAACTAAACATCTGACACAGAGAGCAAGAGATAGGAAACGGAGAAGCAGAGACAGAAGTAGCCATATCCGTGCTGAGGCTAAGCTAACTGGATGAGCAAACTGTTCAACACCAAATAAACTGCGTGCAAACTCAAATGGTTCCCTAAAAGCTAGGTGGAACAACAGGAAATGTGTGTTTTAGCGTTATGTGCTACAATAACTCAGAGATATCCTAGTACAGAGAAATTAAATCAGTTTTAGCGAGCCCCAAACACCAAACAGCTACACGTAGTGCAACACTGAAAACAGGAAACCGGAAACACCTTACCGCCAGGTGCAGCCAATCAACAGCCAATCCCCCTTCGGTATGAGATCAGATTTAGTCTTGCGGATCTGCCTTTCAGCTGTATTCTAATACAGCGAGATCCAATTAACGGTGTGTCCGCCAACCCGTTAAAAAATCTGACCACTGATATGTCAGACAGATGTTTTTAATTGAGTTGCGATAGCCTCCTTTCTACAAGGATAAGGCAAGTCCAGGCACACTCTCATTCATTCAACAATGGTTTAAGCAGAACAACATCTAAGACAAACAAACAACAACAGATAACTAAAGATGCGTTTCTATTCAAGGCAAAATGCTCAAAAACCCAAGCCAAAACAGAGCTGCGTTTATACTTCCGGCAAAAACGCTCAAAAACCAATTTAACCTCTTAGTTATCACACCGGTCTATTCATTTTTATCTTATCACACCAGAGTTGCGTAAAAACCAAGCCAAAACAGAGCTGCGCTTATATTTCCGGCCAAAAAGCTGAAAAAAACAATTTAACCTCTGTTCACCTAGGATTTCTCTCAGTACCACAAAACAACAACAACTTGTCTCACCAGATCTTTCGACGCAGGCCTTGAGTTCGTGGATTCGTATGGTTCCCTGCAGCGACGTCAAGATCCAAGCACCGACTTCCAGCGAAAGCCAGCGCTGGAGGATTTTGGAGATGTCGCGACAGGTGTCCGGCAGTGGTTTTTGGCGTCAAGAGGAAACCCGGGGCCCCGGCTCGAAGGACCAATAATGTTAAGGATTTTTATCAACAACCCAGTGCCTGCAACCAGAGAAAAATAAACAAATGACAGACAAGTATCCAGATTGCAATGAGGAGGCAGAAGCTACAAGGCTACTGCTCCGAGCTCCTGAATTCTCAGTTTATTTATAACATGAGATAAGAAAGTGTGTGTGTGTGTGTGTGTGTGTGTGTGTGTGTGTGTGTGTGTGTGTGTGTGTGTGTGTGTGTGTGTGTGTGTGTGTGTGTGTGTGTGTGTGTGTGCGTGTGTGTGTGTGTGTGTGTCTGAATAAATGAGCATGCATTTAGGCATGGAGAAAAACATATTACATGAATCAACGATCAAGAAATGGTAAACATAAAATTTCCATAACAGACTCAAAACTCTACATTTTGTCTGCAAAGATGTGCAATCTTTTTGTGATCTTAGACCTGAGAATCACCTTATTTTTATATATATATATTTTTTATTATGCTTGTGAAGAACCTTGTGGTTTATTGCAGCAAATATCTTTATCGCAAAATTCAACATTAAAAGGAACTCTGGCTATGAAGACGTGCATGCCCTAATAAGCCACAAATTTTCTGTTGAACCAAACAATGTTGTTAGAAACACACAAAATATTGCCGTTTATTTATAAAGATATAATATTTTGTACATTTTTTGACATACGTAGGACGCCATGTTTTCCGCACGCAATGCACTCTGGGGGCGATGACGTATATTGGTTGCACTTGGAAGTATAGCTATTGACGCTAGTGTTTGTTTACGCGCTCACCATATTAATAATTAAGTAAAATACCTCATTTTTCTTATTTTGGATGTAATTTCCAGCCAAAGGGCACAAGGGGAGTGGTGTGAGTTTACACAGCTTTCATACTGGCAAGAAGAGGAGAAAGCAGTGGGAAGATACCTGTGGACGGACACAACTTCCCAACGATCCGCGGCTGTGTTTGCAACATTTTTCTCCTGATGCGTCTGAGGCTAATAGTCGACTACAACAACTTTAAGAGCTCACCAGAGTTGCTGGGTATAAGAGAAGGCGGAAACTAAATGCTTTACCGACCATTTTCCCACACAAGTAGCCTAAACGCCCTCGGAGAGACAAGAGATGCTGGACGCTCTCCTGAGCCGACAACCTGCTCCTGAAGCTGGCGCTTCTGTCACGTTCAGCGAACCATCGGACACGCCACTCGTCACGGATGAAGCTGAACGTTCACCTCTCCCGTCAGTAAAACAAGCATTAAGTGTAGCAACACAGTGTTGTCCACATATATAATACCTGCAACAATGATTAAAGCCGTTTCACTGAATATCCTGATCATCTATAAAGCACTCGACAGCCCTGGACGCTAAAATTCTCCAAAATCATTCATAATTGAATAAGTTTGATCACACGATAGCTTACTGTTAACTTCTGCTGACAAAAAAGTGAGCTCTTGACAACAAACACTCTCCCTCTCGAATACCATGGAGACGCATTTGCCGCACACACACCACTGGATTTTGTCCTGCACTCGCTTCATCCCGCCCTTCTTGCTCTTCATTTTGATGCTCGTTTTGTGAAACATGGTCAGTGATGTCCTCATTAATGTTTCACTCTGGTTCAAAGTGAAAAGGCTGAACAGATGACATGTTGATGTCGCTGAACACTCACAGTGTCCCAAAGCCAGCCGGTGCATCCAAGGTACAACCATATGACGTCACTACCCAGAGTGCAGTGCAACGCTAACAACAATGGCGACCTATGAGTTAAACAATTTTAACAAATTTTATAAAAATGAAGACATCAAGAAGGTTTTTTTTTACACCATTTTAATATAACTGATACCAACATTTGTCTTTTAAGAACCACAAGGTTTTATAACCTGGGTTCCTTTTAACATTGAAATTATATGTTCTTAATATAAACCCTTTATAAACCCTAAAAGGATCTCTTCTTATAACAAAGCTAAAGGCATGCGCTTGCACGCTGTTCTTTTCTTAAAAACACAGCAGTTTTAAATGAGGGCACAGCTGACAGATCATCCCTCTTAGATTAATTTCTCATCTGGTAACAAGATGCCCATGGAATCACAAATCTGTTTTAGGGGAAGTTCAGTGACATTGATAAGGAGCTTGGCCAGAATTGCCCGAGTGAATAACAGAGAGCAGGCTTTTGTGTGGGTTTCCGTTTAAATGCTTTATTTTTCTGGCTTTTCTAATGTCTCACATATTCTGACTCTGACTCATTTTGTCTGCGTTTGCTGTAAAGCCGGGTTACATTTGACCCAGACTCTACCGTTAGTGGTTGCCCATTTTTGAAGTGAACTCGTATTTGGTCCTCTGAGTGGACCATATATTTCCTGGTTCTGTTTTGAATTAAGGTTGGCACATCAAGCTTAGTGAACTTTTAGTTTAAGCGCCAGGATTTTTATGGTTGGGTCTGTTCACAATAGAGCTCATTCAGTATTCTGAAACAGTCTGGGCCGAAGCTCATTCTTCAAACATACTTTCATTTTTGAAAGAAACTCGATTCCTTTGCTTTGTTCCTCGGAAAGTGTTTCCGTTCAGGCAGGACTGCAGAAATATGCTCACACTACTGATCAGCCCTGTGAAAATTAGGTCCTGCTTTTAACCTCTCTGGATGATTAACCCAAAACATTTCTGCAAACAGTACCCATCCTCTGATTTAATGATGTTTTGCATTCTTTTACCCCGATGACTTCCTTGTGTATTTTGCATTCTCTCAGCTTCTGCTCTATTTTCTTTATCCTGTTCGTCTGTTTCTCTTTTAGTCATGTTTGGCCTCAGTAAAGAAAACACTGGCCATGTATCCCAACAGGAAATACTCCCACATCTGGTGCTGGTTCCAAACATCAACATGAAGAAGTGGACTTTATGGAGAATTAGCATGCGCCCTCTCTCCATCTCAGCGCCTGACGCAGCCACTCATTATTCAGTGCTGATACACACTCCCACTGGCGTCCTAGTGAGGACACTGGGCTTGGAGAAGATTCAGACATTAAGTAAAAATATATGGTATGGGCCGAAAGTCTGACTAATAACTGGATGATCAAGATCATTGATGCCCTTTATCATTGGACTCAATCCTGTCTGCCTGCTAGCAACTTATCTACTGAACCTCTGGACAGAATTGAATAAAAATCGAATCCTGCCATAGACGACTGACCTTAGCAAACACAAAACCGTCAGTGAGTTTTACAGATGTTGAGCTAAGATTTCATGTGTTCACCAGAACACCCTATTCTGATCACATCAGCCGTTATTCAGCAGCTTCATTCGCTGCCAGTAAAGTTCAGGGTCCACTACAAAATTTGAGTCCTTACGTATAAGGCCAATCATAATCTCGTCCCCTCTTATCTCTCACAGCTCTTACAAGTCACTAAACCCTCTCACATGCTCAGATCCTCTTCTTCCATCAACTTAAATAATCCACCACCTCGTCTTGTCACGATGGGATACCGGGCATAGCAGATCGGCTCCCCCCCTATGGAACTCATTACCTGCTCACCTTAGGAACATGACTACCCTTCACCAATTTCAGGCTAATCTCAAAACTCGCCGGTTCCAAATTGCTTATTGACTTTAACTGTTAGTGTTTTATCTGATGTTTTATTTGGGTTTTTAATTTTCTAGTCATTGAATGTTTCAAGTTTTTATTTATTTTTAACCTGATTGTACAGTGACCTTGGGTTTTTTGAAAGGTGCTCCAAATAAAATGTATTATTATTATAATTATTATTATATTCATTTTTATTTAAAATTTTATCTATTTTTATTTTTATTGTAGCACAAACAGTGATTTCTCTCTGACACCAGCTGAAAGTTAAAGTCCCACTAGTTGTCAGCTCCTCTAAATCTGAGACCATGGTCTTGATTCGGAAAAGGGTAGAATGCCTTCTCCGGGTCAGGGATGAGGTCCTGCCCCAAGCGAAGGAGTTTTAATATCTCGGGGTCTTGTTCACGCGTGAGGGAAAGTTGGAGCATGAGATTGTTGCACCGGTCTGTCGTGATGAAGAGAGAGCTGAGCCAGAAGGCAAAGCTCTTGATTTACCGGTCGATCTACATTCCTACCCTCAACTATGGTCACGAGCTTTGGGTAGTGACAGAAACGAGATTGCAGAAACAAGCGGCTGAAATAATTTTCTCTGCAGGGTAGCTGGGCTCTCCCTTAGAGATAGGGTGAGAAGCTCAGTCATCCGGGAGGGGCTCAGAGAGACCCGCTGCACCTCCGCATTGAGAGGAGCCAGTTGAGGTGGCTCTGGCATCTGGTTAGGATGCCTCCCTGGTGAGGATTTCTGGGCACGTCCAACCGAGTGGAGACCTAAACAAAAACCCAGGACACACTGGAGAGACTATGTCTCTCGGCTGGCCCGGGAACGCCTTAGGATTCCCCTGGAGGAGTTAGCCCAAGTGGCTGGGGAGAGGGAAGTCTGGGCCTCCCTGTTTAGGCTACTGACCCCGCGACCCGACCCCAGATAAGCAGCCGAAAATGGATGGATCGATAATTGTCATGCTGGTGTGTGAAATTAGTTCTCTGCATTTGACTCATCCTCTGAGAGAGCGGTGAGCCGCAGACACGGCCACGCTTGGGTTCCATTTGGTGGTTAAATCTCCCAAGGTGAGGGTCAAGCAGTGGAGCAGTATGTCCCATTTTTAGAAGTCTTTGGGATGACCCTGCTGTGGATTTGTGACCAATTCTAAGCCTTTAATGATTAAATGTTAATTTTTTTTTTGTTAATCTGATTTCTTGATGTTTTCCTCGTCCCATCATTGCCTGAACACCTGTGTATGTTTGTGTGAATATTTCCAGTGAAACAAAAATAAAAATATCCTGATGATAACAGTGAGGAAAACAATAACATATGTATGTTATGTGACAAATAGAAAACTGGATGTTTGTACTGTTGTGAAAATCCTCCCCTCTGATTTCACTTCTCAGGACGTGTGACCCCGGAGCAACTGTGTTCTTACGTAAAGCTGTTCCGGAGAAGTTGGGAGGCACTAGAGAGTCACTGCGGGCTCCTCCAGCTGGGCCTGGCCACGGCCCAGACACTTCGACATCCCAGCTTGGCCCGCTGGGATGCCTGTCTGGCCTTTGAAAGGCTGCTGCTGCAGGTGCGCACTCATCTTCTACAAGTTCACTATTCTTATGTTGCAATCCGTAACAACTCCATTACTGACACATCAGAGTGAGAAAGCTGCATATTCAAGCTAATTTGTGTCCTCCAAGGTGATATTTTCTTACCAAGACTAATCTGGTAGGTGTATGGTTTCTAACATGGTGTTCAGATTGTTGGATTTACAGATTTACTTTGAACTTTTCCCTGCAAACGTCAGTTTTCTGTTCGGGGAACATTTATTTCCACTAAGCGCAGCAAAAAAATGAAACAGATTTCCATCATGTTGTTTGGTAGTTGTAGAGTCTGGGAAGGGAAGAGGTTGGTTTTACAGATGGGAGGGCAGGAGTGGATGTGCTGGAGTACTGGAAGGTCAAAGAGCAAGTTTTACAAATCAAAAACCAGAGTCATATTCATATTTTTAGTAGCGATCAGCAGATATTTAGTATTCAATCACACAAGCTGAACTGAGCCAAACCAGTGGCAAACTACTCCTGAGGCCATGTCCTCCCCCTGCATTTTTATTGAGCCTGTTTACGTTCCTGAAGATGCAAGGCCAACAGTAGGATGGCAGAGTATTTGGGAACTTATTAAACCAAATCACGGAAAAATAAAACACGCTGGTAGCTCGGGCCAAGTTGGAATTTGGAAAACAATCTTTTAAACCCCAATGCTCCGATAGGATCACTCGTTTATTAAACTAAGGAATGTGGATTGAGAGCCTATGCTGTCCCAGTATTGTTTAATGTACGGCTCCTTGGATTCGCTCCGGTGTCCGTCCTACCTGGATCCTTCATGTCAACTTTGTTGCGTTTTTAGTCCTGATCAATTAAATTTGCCTCCACTACCTCCAGTTTTGTTTTTGTTTAATGGAACTGGTCACAGTCAGGTTTTAAGAGTTGTGCTCAGCATCAGTGTTTTATTTGATTTTGAAACTTTTGGCTTGAGTTCAAAACATACTTTCATTGAAAATCAGATCTCACCATCGGGCCTTCGGCTTAATGCGAGAGCTGCAATCAAAACAGTTCTGAGTTTTACTGAAGAATTTAAGGAAATGAGTTGTGTCCTCTCTGTTGATTTGAGCTAAATGTGAGGTTTTTATTTATTTATTTATTTGCTTTGCCTCAACCTTAGAGAGAAAAAAAAGTTATTACACAGAAAAATGGTGGGATGAAATGGCTCTTAGACCTGCCAGGCAGTTGAGGTGTGTTTGCTCAGTCTGAGTGTGTGTGCACCTGTGTGTGTGTGTGTGTGTGTGTTGGGGGGGGGGGGGGGGGGGGGGGGGGGGCACTGGCTGGACACTCTGCTGTTGGTCTGAGTTCATACAGGCCACCTCCTATGTGGAACACAGGGACCATGGAGTAGGTTGGTGCTCTGATGAGGTGAGGGGCTGTCGAGTTCAGAGAAGGGAATTTTACACTAACTTGGTCATGAAGTAACTGATAACTAACAACAAGCTTGTGCCCCTGTCGGTATCAGCTCTGTGATTCGATAATAAAACAAAACAAAAAGAGGATTTTTCTAATCTGCAGCTGTAGCCTGAATGGTAATATGTCTGTCAGGGTCCCGCACGAAAAGTGCTCCGATTCTGGTTTTGGAGGTTGACGTATTAGTTGGGCTATAATATCAGTGTGGTTGGAGTACTAATGTGCATGGATTTATTACCTCCTTAATATAAAGCTTGTGTTTGTGTGGAATGGCCAGATATCGTCTTGTCTGGCAGTGCCACCCTGCCTGCACCTACCGCCCCACCCGGGTGTCTGGCCTGGAACCGTGTTTGAGTCTGAAAGGCTCAGATTGAGCAGACTTGGTTACACTCCAGCCCACAGTTAAAGAATGCACGTGTTAGACGTCCTCAGCAGCAGACAGGAGCGGTGCCGCCAAAGCGAAACTCAACAGACTCACTCTTTCACCTCTTCCCAGAACGTCACAGACTCACTACCTCTACCTTCCCATCAGCCACCCAGCCAGAGCCTCACCAAGCTAAATATGCCCACTACTACAGTAACTCCTCCTCACTGGGGGGGCAGACATGATGCAGCTTCATCTTTTGGAGTTGCAAGCCTACTGAGGCCGCTACTGTCCCCGAGTGTGCTCGTGTGAGAGTTGTGTCATAACGCTGAACTCGGCTGAGGTGACAACAGCACTGTAGAGAGGACCTAACCCCCTCTCACCCCGGCCTGTTGCTTCATCCTTCTTGGATTACCAAGGCGCGCCTCTGCAAACATTCAAGTTCAGAGTTGTTACCCGTCACAGCGCCGTTTAGATAGAGAGCTGCTCTCTGCTGTGTGTCCCCCATTACCCCCGGGTCACCCAAACGCCATGCCTGGCTTTCATCTGTGGTCTGCTGCATGTTTGTGTTTTAGTCTAAAAACATTAAAAGTATGACTCAAAATATTGCTGTAGATCCAGACTCTGTTCCCTTAACACTAATTTATATAAACTCAATAGCAAAAAGACTCTGTTTAAACAAGAGATAGAATCCATCTTTTACTGTAAACTCGCAGTCGCACAAGAAGAATTTCCCAAAAAAGACTTGTTCAGAAAATGTTGAAAATGTCAACATATTTTGATTTTAAGTAAGATGAATTTTGGTTTACAGAAGTGGCTGACCTATAAAGATTGACATTACTCTCTGCTGTTGGTGTTGTAGAGATGCCAGGCAATGGAGAAGCTTCACAAAATAATTTCTGTGAAAAACACAAGATAGCAGAGAACAGATTAGGGGTAGACTGATATATTGGTCGGCCAGTGTACCGGGCCAATTTTTGATGTATTTTATATGTCGGCATCAGCCGATATACCTCCTTAGTAAAGCCGATTTAAAGTCAGGCACAAGCCTAATTTCTACTTCTCCGTCTGCGTCGGGATGGACGCCGTAACGCCATTATCCGTCCTTTCGAGGGCTCTCTGGCAGGCTCGCAAGGACAGACGGAGTCAAGCTCTCTTTCCTAAACATCCGCCCAACGAGATCCAGAACGCAAGCTTGTAACTGGTCAGAATGGTGCTCTCGTCAACAGCGCCGCCATGGCGTCCTCAAAAACATAAAGAGAACCGAAAATATCTAGCGGCAGACACGGAGCAACTTGAAGAATATGTTGCAGAAAAACTCTGAATTATGATTGTTTTATTCACACGTGACTGGAGGAGTGAAAAGAAATGCAGCAAGCGTTTTATTCGTGGACGGAAATAATGGGAAACGTGGGTTTAGAGGTGGTGAGCGCACGAAGAGGTGGAGGAGAATGAGGGACTAATTTGTCCGTGTTTAAAAGTCTCTTAAATACTAAAAACCCAACATAAACACCATAGTAAATGCGTTATCTTGGACCGGATACATGACAGGACACCACACGTCATTCATATTCCAATGAATGCATGAAAGTTTTTCATTTTGATCTGAAAGTTCGAGTTTGGACACATTTGAGGTCATGAGGTCATTCTGCTACTTTAGTTGACTTGTAAACCTCCAGCAAGTAAAAGATCTGAGTCAGCATCACTATGGTTTTGTAAAAACTAGAAACGCTGCTCAGGTTCTCTAAAGATGTGTGTTGGGTTGTGAAGTTTAACTGGTGCTGAATCTGTTTGAGACCGTTTTTCTACATTTGACCTGGGATGAGTCCCAGGTTGTTCTGTTTTTGCTCACGTCTTTACTACGCTGATATAACAAGACTATTATCTGTTAACAACACCCAGTTGTCAGTGTTCTAGCCCAGAGAGTTGTGACCCATCACCTCTGTCCTTTGACCCTTCCTGGACATACTGCGGAGGCTTAAACCTTCAAATCTGAACATTGTTTGTAGCTTGATGTTAAAAATCTATGTAATACCTTGCAAAGCAGTAAGAAAGCAAGCAAATCATCTGAATTATGATGTCTACGCAGAAATATACATGTAACATCTGGATTGGATCATTTCATATGGCTTGAAGAGGAAAAATGTTGATATTGGGTCTGAGTGGCTTTAATCTTATCTTAGCTGCATGCCACAGAAATACAGGGGGCTTTAAGCCAGTAATTGCCCTTTCCCCAGGGTATTGGAGCCTGTCCCCCACATCCCAGACATTCCCCCTTTATTCTGCATCTTTTGCGTCCCTGCTGCTTGTTGTACTTTGTCGGCAATTGTAACACCGGAGCAAGAATGACTCCGGGGCATTACCCTGAAACATCCAGCGTTGACCTCCTCGTTCCCCACTGTTTAACAGCCTCACATCTGGTCTGACCCGGTCTGGCCGTCTCCACATCCATCCCACTTCTGTACAACATTCATCCTCATCCCGCCCCGAGGCAGGAGGTTGGGACCATCTCCTGTCTGTCTCCATCTTTCCGCTCTCGTTTCCCTTCAAAACTGCTTTATTGTGCACATCCTTTTAGAAATGTTTTGTTTACTTTCTTTTTCACTTATGTGCTCCCCAAATATATGCCTTACTAGAACATACCATCTTGTGGTCAGCATGATCCCGTACGCTCTGATGAAGACACATTTTCTGTATTTTCTAGCATAAGAGTTGTAAAACTTGAGGAAACGCATAGCCGAAAAAAGTTGGGTTTATCAGAAGAGTGTTATTTACCTATCTCTTCCTTCCTGTGTTTAGTTGGAAAGGATTACAGCGGGAGAGACACACAGTTATGGAGTTCACTCCCAGGAAGGCCCAGGAATAGACCCCATCACAAGCTCCCTTCCTCCCCCCATATCCCCCCTCCCCCGGCAGCAGATCCCTGGCGGCTGTGTTTACATTTCTCTGCACAACTCAGGCCTAATGTACTATCTGTTTAGTAGGCACAGAGAGGCTAGTTTATAGAGAGACAGCGTTTTAACAGAGGTGATGGGTTGGTGGGCCAGAGGACAACAACAACTCATCTCATTTCCTGTTATCATTACCTCTCTTCTCTCAGACAGATAGGTGCCTGGCTTACTCTGCTTTCTGCGTTACTCAGCCCTAATCTAGTCTGGCTATCCTGCTGGCTATGGCTGTGTTTAATCTGCCCGCCTCAGAATATCCAGGGACTCCAGTCTCGCTGGGGTTGCTTCGTGTTAAACCTCACTCGCTTCACTTTTCAGCCCAATAGCAATTTGCATGTGCTGCATTTAAAGTGTCCCACTAAGCATTTTTCTACTAAATCTATATCTCAGCTCAATGACCTGAAACTGAAGGGGAATAGTTTGATGTTAATGCCTTTGGAATTATAGAGCCTGAAATTCCTAAAAGTCAAAGTTGAGAGAGTAAAATGGGCATTTTACACTAATAATTAGTTTTTCTTTGCCTAAAGTCCTACTTGGCAAAAAAAAAAAAAAAAAAATATATATATATATATATATATATATATATATATATATATATATATTTGCTTACCTTTTTAATTGGTCATGTTTAGTTTCCAATATGCACAATATACAGCAAATTTATTGTAATGATAATATCGCAATTAATGTTTTACATGATATATCTGCATCAACATCAGTTTCGCCAATATAAGTCATTTCTTATTTAAAGGTGGGGCAATATCAACAACCAATGCTATTTTTTTTGTCTTGTTCCTGTTTGTGTATGTTTTTTGTTTGTTTGTTTTGGGGGTATGTGGAATTTGGTTGTGCAGGTGATGGTGAAGTGATGCAGCGTGGGATTGTGGGAGTGTTCAACTGAAGCAGAAAAGCAATGGATGGTGTGGTGACTTTTACACTTGTCCAGGCGCCTGGACGATGTAGAAAAAAAGCATTCATCTATCAATGACTGGATGAAATAGAAAAAAATCATATTGATCAATATCAATAATTATTAATAAATACAAAAATGTAGGAAATAGTGCAGCCCTGGCTATTTTATGTCATTACTTTATGACAAAACAAGTTGGCCGTGTTACCAAACTTGAGTTTTAATCAATTCTCTGCTTAATTTTCTCTTGACTGGTTTCTTTTTCTGTCAGACTTGTATAAAGTGTTGCCGGGCTGGTGAACCACTCTAAGCTTTTTTACGGGGCAGTTTCCTCCACCGCTCTTTGCTGCAACATCTTTCTGTCTATTTTGGTTTGAAGAGGTAGGACTTGGTGACGGAGCGTGCCTGGGTCTGTGTTTTTGATTGGTTGGGAGTAATAACTCTATTGAGTTACCCGATAGGCTATAACAGGAAAAAGAACAGCAACTTTTTATTGACTCGTTTTATTTCTATTGCGTTATACGTCTATCAGTTCATTATTATATTGTCATTGAAATATTGTCAAGCCCTAATTTTGCCTAATTTGTATTTATCTATTTCCTGTTTATTTCATTCTTTTTAAAACAGTAATTTTAGACTTCTTTTAGTTTTGACCCATAAATAAAAATATACTATTCTAACTATTTATCCGTGAGACAACTCAAGCATCAATGGAAATGCAGCTTTGATTTTCTGCACGCATAGGCCAGGGCTTACCGTCTCACTAGTGAAATACCCATTGAGCTCTAAGCACACATTCACATCAACAGTTTTCAGTGTTATTTTTGACGTTCCTTCTGTGCTCCTTGTCTGCTTGGGTTAGGCTTCTCTGTCGAATCTATTGGCTTTGTTTGGGATTTTTCCAGAAAATCAGCATCTTACACTTCATGAGTGATGAGTTTTGGGCAGTTTTCTTGTTGTCTAGCAAAACATCAAGTGCAAGCAAGATTCTATTGAAAAAACATAATTCTTAGACTCAGTAAATAAGAATTAGAAAACCAGATTGTTACTGAATTGCAGTGTTTCCCTTACATAGGCATAGCCGTGGTGGCCCGCCACGGCTGAAATCCCAGCCTGCAAGATCCCGTTTTATAGATGTTTTTATTTTATTTTTTTTTTGGCGCTGTTTCCCAAAGAAGCAGCGGGAACTACTCTGTTGTTGCCTGTGATCACAGCCGGCAGGCAGCGAGGAGGAGGAGGCAGGGCAGGGTGGTTACAGCTAGGGATGAGCCACGGATATAGTATTTTTGACTTCTCTGCGCTGCCGCAGACTTCCGTTTATCTTGGACATAACTTGCTTTTTATTGCGATTGAAGCTGTGATCGTTAAGTTTTTTTAACAAGCAGCTCCTAAAGGTGTCTGTCCCCATCGGTCCCTGTGCAGTCTCTGGTGATCTGAGCTTCAGCTCAAACAGAGAGGCGCATGGAGCGCTGCGGCGCTCCAGTTTGCCGTCTCAGCTGATTTTGTTCAAAAAGCAAACCTTACTGCCCGTGTTTACTTTCATTTTCAATAAATTTGCCAGCCGGAGCTCAGCAATAACTCCCCACATCATCATGACATCTGCCTCTGTTGCGCCAGGGCGCATACGACAGACCATTACCGCAATAATACTACCAAGCGAGGCGAAACGAATGCCGCATAATTTGCACAACTCCATGCCGGCGTGGCATGTTTATAGACGTAACATTACGGTAATATTACGCCGATTTGCCGGCATGGTGTGTCTTGTAAAAAGGGCTTGAGTGTCACAGAAGCCATTCCTCTATTTACATCTCACTGGTCACTTTTAATTCACCATTCTTCCCATGATGTTCTTCAACTGAAACTATGTCCAGATGTGTTTCCAAGTAGGTGTGTATCCATGTGTGCATGCAAGCATTCAAGCATGTGCATCCTTTAATGTGCTTACTCTAGAAACATTGTTTCAACTTCCTGTTGTCACAAACAGACTCTGTGTTCTCCACTGAAAACCCCAGGAGAGATTAACTATCAGGTCATTTGTCTCTACCTGCTGAGCACAGGCCACAGAAGGTCACAACCCACAGGACATGTGTCTTTGTCTCTGTTTGTCTGATCTGAAACGGAGACAAAGGGCCATTCCATGACCAATGCTTGTCTTCTCTGAAAACTTTGACTTGGAGCCCAATGAAAGGCTTTTTACCAAACAGAAGATGTCATTGTAATTGATCTTCCTTGCAGATGAGAAGTTCTTCCTTGTGGGCACATGGCAGCCCAGGTTCTTTGTGTTTGGCCAACTGTTCATCAGCCCACACAATTTGCTTGGCTAGTCGTCAGCTAAGCTAGACATATTTAGACTCATGGTTCCCATGTTGTCTTTATTAGCAATGGCATACAGGTGTTGGTTATACAATTAGAATATTATAACAAAGTTGATATTTTGTTCAGTAATTTCATTCAAAAAGTGAAACTTGTGTATTAGATTAGTTCATTACACACAGACTGATATATTTCAAATATTTATTTATTTTAATTTTGATGATTATAACCGACAACTAATGAAAATCCCAAATTTGTTATCTCAGAAAATTAGAACATCAAATAAGACCAACGCAATAAAAGGAATTTTAGAAATGTTGGCCAACTGAAAAGTAAGAACATGACAAGTATGAGCATGTTCAGCACTTCATATTTAGTTGGAGTTCCTTTTGCCTGGATTACTGCAGCAATGGCTTAGCATGGATTCAGTCTGTCTGTAGCGCTGCTCAGGTGTTATGAGAGCCCTTGTTGCTCTGATAGTTGCCTTCAGCTCTTCTCAATTGTTGGGTCTGGTGTACTGCATCGTCCTCTTCACAATACCCCACAGATTTTTTATGGAGTTAAGGTCAGGCAAGTTTGCTGGACAATCAAGAACAGGGATACCATGGTCCTTAAACCAGGTACTGGTAGCTTTGGCACCAAGTCCTGTTGGAAAATTAAATGTGCATCTACATAAAGTTGGTCAGCAGCAGGAGCATGAAGTTCCCTTAAGCTTCCTTGTAGACAGCCGCGTTGACCTTGGACTGAAAACACACAATGGACCAACACCAGCAGATGAAATGGCATCCCAAACCATCACTGACTGTGGAAACTTTACACTGGACCTCAAGCAACGTTGATTCTGTTCCTCTCCTCTCTTCCTCTAGACTCTGGGACCTTGATTTCCTAAAGAAATGCAAAATAAACTTTCATCAGAGAACTTAACTTTGGACCATCAACAGCAGTCCAGTCCTTTTTGTCTTTAGCCCAGGCGAGACACTTCTGACACTGTCTCTTGTTCAAAAGTGGCTTGAAAAGGAATACGATAGCCGAAACCTGTCTTGCATACGTCTGTGTGTGGTGGTTCTTGAAGCACCGACTCCAGCTGCATTCCACTCTCTGTGAATCTCCTCCACATGTTTGAATGGGGTTGGTTTCACAATCCTCTCCAGGGTGTGGTTATCCCTATTGCTAGTAAACTTTTTTCTACCACATCATTTGTGCCTTTTGGGTCTTGCCCCCCATGTGCAAGGTGTCAGTAGTCGTCCTTTAGACAACTATCAGGTCAGCAGTCTTCCCCATGATTGTGTAGCTCGCAGAACTAGACTGAGAGACCATTTAAAGTATTTTGCAGGTATTTTGAGTTAATTAGTTGATTAGAGTGTGGCACCAGGGGTCTTCAATATTGAACCTTTTCATAATTTTCTAATGTTCTGAAATACCGGATTTGGGATTTACATTAGTTTTCAGTTACAAACGTCATCAAAGTTAAAGAGATAAACATTTGAAACATGTCAGTCTGTGAGTAATGAATGCATCTAATACTCACGTTTCACCTTTTTTAATAGAATTACTGAATGAAATCAACTTTGTCATTCTATTCTGATTTTATGGCCAGCATCTGTACATTCTGTAATGTGAAATGAGTAGATGAAGATGGAAGAAGCTGGTGAGATCCCTCTTGGGACATGAAGGTAGGACAACCTCTCAGTGTAATCATACCCATTCTCCTCTCTACCCCCCACCTCTCAATTTGCTCACCCTGCAGACTACCTCATCACTCCAGGGATTCACTCAGTCACCCAGAGGGTTTGTATCCTACCAATCGCCATGGCAACCAACTAGTAAGGGTCAAATCAGGTCAATCAGAGACACTCTTACCACCCCTGCTCTGTCATTAATTACCCACACTTCCCTGGGGCTTTGCTCCATATGTAACCACATAGGTTGGATCCAAGTGGTCTGAGTTTATGATCAAATGAAGAGCACCCTTCGTTTCATAGTTGCATTTACAGCTGGGTTAGTCTCTGTCTTTGTTAACAGTTATGTGTGGCTCACTGTTTTAAAACTATCGTTTGTATTAAGTAACATTTGTAAGAAGAACTCAAATATTTCCTGTGAACTGTGTGATCTGTTTGGATGTTTTATTTTGAAGGAAAGCGCTGTGTGATTGGATGTCTAGAAAAATTTCAAGAGGAAACAAATCCTACGGTGTTTTGTGCTGTGAGAGCATTCTCTTTTTCTTCTTCTTCTTTTTTTTTGTCGGGGGGGCGGTATTTACTGCAATTTAGGGAATGAGCCTTCAGAACCCAAGTCTGCTCTCATTTTAAACATTTTAGTGCCTTTAGAAGAAGACAACACGATCTGTGTTACATTCTGAGCTCAGCTTTCCCCTTGAGCTGCTGTTTGCATGTGTTCTGCACTGTGATGATGAAGGAATGTGGGATAAACCTCTTTGTTTATGTGTATGTGCCTGGTAAGGTTACCTTTAGAGGTTTCTGAAATCATCTTGCATGAGTTAGAAATGAAAGTCATCTGTTGGGGGATTTTTGGAGAGGCCTTCCTCTCACATTGTGATTGACATCAGGGGGCAGAGATGAGAATGATGCCCCCCAGGCTCTCTACTGGGGTCTGGACGTAGTTAAAGATCCTCTCTCCTCGACTCATTCCACAATATTAGTATTTTTTTTCTGTTAGGGTTTAAATTTCTTTTTGTTTTTTGTAGTAGCTTTTCATCATACCTAAGTCTGTCTTCTTATTCTTCTTATCCGTTTATCTTTCAGTATTCATACCACAGGTCTTCTGTTTATTGGTACAAATGTGTCTTATTATATCTTCTGAGCCCTTATGTGGAGCAGAAGTAGTATCTGCTATACGGCAGTGGGAACGACTGTGGCCACATGCTGAAACATCCCAAACCAGAGCGGCCAATGTGAGCATGAACACACTGATGAAATATTTGTAAATGGATTTGGTGGAAATGCGTCAGAACGTTGGCCAAAGAACTGGATGTGTTTACTTTGATTATGATGGATAGAAATGTTTGCCCACATGTTAGCTAGATGCAGCTTACAGATGGATGTTTTTCACTCAGCCATACGTGACATAAATACATTGACTGTAATAATTAAACATGTGGGCTTTTTGGACAAAAGAGCATTGCAAAAGTTCTGCTGAGTTGAGTTGAAAACTTTCCACACTCTCTCATTTTGTGAACCAGTCAAAGCCAAATTTAAGCCGTTCCAGCCCTCCACACTACATGGATCCAATGGGGAGGCTTGATTTCAAAACATGTGAAAGAAAACCTCACGATTCCCGTGTTTTCCCACTCCAGCTTTCATCTGGAGTGAACTCAAATGCTCCATCGCTTCTTGCCCCCCCCCCCCCCCCCCCTCCATTGTTCGGAGCTTGCTGTACTTTAAGACACATGTGAGCCTCTTTGTACCGCTGCAGTTTTCATGCGAGAAGAATAAAAGTAAGCCAGAAGTTATTATAAATGTTGAACCACTAATTATGAGCTGGGGTGGAGGGGTTAAGGGATGATGGTTGCTCATACGCCTGCCATGTGCCATCTTGCTCCATTTTCGTGTGATCCCACTTTGTTTTCTGCTTTTGTTCTGTTATTTGAGATGCTGCTCGTTGTTTCTATTATGTCATTGGTCAAGATGTCTGAGGGCAGTAAGCACCATGCCTCAACATCACAGAGGCGACGTCTGCATGCATTCGACAGTGATCAGGTTTTTAGAGCCTTCCACATGCTGCCTACTGTCTGCTTGTAGGTGTGATAAATTATGATTTAATAGACGTGTGTTTTGTTTGGGTGGTAATGTATAAAAGAAGTAGAAGCTTTAGCCTAATTGTTGTTTATTGTGGTTTATTGTATTATTATTGGGGGCTGATTGTAAAGAAAGCGAAGCTACACATCTGGCTGTGGAGAGTTCAGTTATCCTCATTCACTCTCCACCAACCGCTGCTCCACATCCTGACTAAAACATAAACAGTCTAGAGGTGAAACGGCACATTTAAATAATTCTTTTGCAAGTTTGCATGACTGCAAGCTGTAATTAGCTGGCTCTGCACAATTTCTAATGTTTCCCTTTTTTGACAAGTTTGGTTTTGCCGTTGCTGTAAAATGTCATGATTTTTTAAATAAGTAATAAATAAAATGTTTATAATAAATGAATAACATCTGAAGCATCTGAAGCCACACTAGGATGAAAGTTGAATGCACCTGAATCAGTTTACTATTATCTGATGCAGGAGCTTTACAAAGAAGTCACACATTTTTAAACGTCACCCTTTTCTTCTGTTTGTATTCAGTTAGTGGGATAAACTCTGTTTGTCATTTTTCAAGTACTGCAGGACAGTCTATTAAATCTTGAAAGTTTAAATTGGATGCAGAACTTTTTTCTCTGCCTTTATTGCCATTTAAAGTTAAGACAATAATAGAATGAGACTTTAGAGATTTTTCTCTTTGTTAAAAAATAAAAACAATAAATATCTCTATTATATTGTATGTTTAAACGTTTATTTCTCCTTTTAAAGGGCTCGTTCACAGAAATTGTGTAATACATTTTTTGTAGAATACGATCAGTCATTCTGAGTTGCATATGCATGCTACAATGAATGTTCAACATCCATCGCCTGCATTAGCCACAGAAAAGAAATACCGTAAATCCTCTAATACAGGCCCGGGCCTGTATTTGACTCAAGCTCATCAAGCTCCAGGCCTTTATTGGAAGGAGGGCCAGTATTAGAGGCAGGCCTCTATTTCTATTTGAGCAAAATGAACTAATGGTTCGCTGGAGTTTTTGACTATTAAAATTGCGCCCACATTTTCAAAGTTAAACACATTTCTTTTAACAACGGTAGTTTCTGCTTCAGCCATCTCCCCCCTCCCCCTGCTTCAGCTCTCTCCCCCCTCCCCCTGCTTCAGCCCTCTCCCCCCTCCCCCTGCGTAGCGGCTGCAAACTCACTGATGCGCCTGCAGCCTCTCGGAGTTCCTGCTGCTCTAAACATTAAAATAATTATTTCATTTTCTGTTCCTCACTTCTGATTACCTTCAATGGTGTCTGTTTGTTGCAACCAACAGGTACAAAAACTAACTTGTTTTTATTTGACTATTTTTCTGTCCTGTCTGTTTATTATCTTCCTGCATCTCCTCTCAATCCTAAAGAGAAACTGCTACCTGGGTTCATATATATTCACCTTATGAGTTACCTTTGAACTGCAGTTCTAAAAGATCTACCGACGGCAAAAACAGCGGAGCGCTCGCTGTTTGGCGGCCGTATCAGTGATCAGTGCGTCGGAGGACAAGGTGATGCGCGCAGCGCCCCGCTCCACAGCAGCGAAACGCATCAGGCGCAAGTAAAAGACAGAAAACATTAAAGGAAATGAGCCGACATGAACGATCGCGTGTTAAATTAGTTTTTGAGGTGGCGACACCTGATTGTTACTGTGGCCGTGCTCAGGAGGCAGATCTACCGACCGCGAAAACAGCGAAGCGCTCCCTGCTTGCCTGTCGCATCAGTGATCTGTGCGTCAGAGGACAAGTTGATGCGCCCCGCTCCACAGCAGCGATACACATCAGGCGCAAATAAAAGACAGAAAACATTAAAGGAAATGAGCCGACATGAACGATCGCGTGTCAGTACCTACGGTCTGGCACACATATATATATATATATATATATATATATATATATATATATATATATATATATATATATATATATATATATATACACACACATCTATATATATATATATATATATATGTGTGTGTGTGTGTGTGTGTGTGTGTGTGTATATATATATGTAAATATATGTGTGTATATATATATATATATATATATATGAGTATATATGTATATGTATATAATAATAATAATAATAATAATACATTTTATTTCAAAGCGCCTTTCAGGACACCCAAGGTCACTTTACACAAAACACGTAATAAAATACAATAAAACAATAATAAAACCCAAAGAAGAAAAAAAACAGAGAGAAACATTTCAATAAAATCAGAGGTTGTAGGCAGATTTAAACATGTGTGTTTTGAGTTTTGTTTTGAAAAGGGTAAAACTGTCGACGTTCCTGATGTCTGGGGGAAGTGAGTTCCAGAGTCGAGGAGCAGAGCGGCTGAAAGCTCTGCTCCCCATGGTAGCGAGACGGGCAGAAGGAACCGCAAGGTGGATGGAAGAAGAAGATCTGAGTGAACGGGACGGGGTGTGAATACTTATAAGGTCTGAGATATATGGAGGAGAGAGGTTGTGGATTGCTTTGAAGGTATGGAGGAGAATTTTGAAGATGGACCTGAATTTAACTGGGAGCCAGTGAAGCTGCTGGAGAACCGGCGTGATGTGGTGAAAGGAAGGGGTTCTGGTGATAATACGGGCTGCTGAATTCTGGACCAGTTGCAGTTTATAAAGGAGTTTGTTGGGAAGACCATAAAGAAGTGAATTGCAATAGTCGATACGGGAGGTGACGAGGCTGTGGACAAGAATGGCGGCAGTGTGAGGGGTCAGTGAGGGACGGAGACGGTTTATGGAACGTAGATGGAAGTATGCTGACCGAATTAAGTTATTAATGTGAGCCTGAAAAGAAAGTGAGCTGTCGAGAATGACACCCAGACTCTTGACATGAGGTGAGGGGGAGACTGTGGCGCTGTCAATAGTTAAAGAAAAGCTGTCAGATGTTGAGAGGGTGGAGTTAGTGCCAACAAGAAGAAGTTCAGTTTTATTGCCGTTGAGTTTAAGGAAATTAGAGGTGAACCATGATTTGATTTCAGAGAGGCAGAGTGTAAGGGAGGATGGTGGGAGAGTTGAGTTGGGCTTACTGGAAATGTAGAGCTGGGTGTCATCTGCAAAGCAGTGAAACTGGATATTGAATTTGCGGAAGATTTTGCCGATAGGGAGGAGATATATTATGAAGAGGAGGGGCCCCAGGACAGAGCCCTGGGGCACACCTGACTTGACTGGGGAGGGTTCTGAGGTAAAGGATTTTAACTGGATGAACTGAGTGCGGCCAGTAAGGTAAGATTGAAACCAGCTGAGGGGGGTGTGGGTGATGCCTAAGGAAGAGAGTCTATTGAGGAGGATGGGATGAGAAATGGTGTCAAAGGCCGCACTCAGATCGAGGAGAATAAGAATAGAGATTAAACCAGAATCAGCAGCAATGAGTAGGTCATTAGTGATCTTGATGAGAGCTGTTTCTGTGCTGTGGTGGGGACGGAAGCCAGACTGAAACTGTTCATAAAGGTTATTGCGGGTGAGATGTGAATGGAGCTGAGATGCAACAGTTTTCTCAAGGACTTTGGAAATGAAGGGAAGATGGGAAATGGGACGGAGGTTATTGAAATCATTGGGATCTAAACCAGGTTTTTTTAGAATAGGGCTGACTGAAGCGGATTTGAACAGGGAGGGGACCGTACCAGAGGATAGTGAGGAATGAATAATGGCTGTTATAAAAGGGAGCAGAGAAGAAAGGCACGATTTAACTAAAACAGTTGGAATAGGGTCCAGTTGACAGGTGGAAGGTTTGGATTTGGTGATGTAATCTAATATTTCTGAGGGATGGGGAAGTTCAAAGGAGGAGAACGGAATGGTGGGTTCAAATAAATCAGGAGAGGGAGGGGAGGAACGAGGTAAAGAGAGATGGATTCTATTGACCTTCTCATTAAAAAACTGAAGGAGAGAGTTACAGGTTTCTGAAGAGTAAAGGTGGATGGGTAAGGAGTCGGGAGGCTGAAAAATGCTGTTCATGATGGAAAATAATGTCTTAGTGTTGCTGGAGTTGGACGAGATGAGACCGGAGTAATACTGTGATTTGGCAAGGGAGATGGAGTCCTTGTAGAGAGAAATCTGAGCAGAATATAAGTCTTTATGAATGGTGAGACCGGTTTTCTTGTAGAGTCTTTCAAGCCTCCGGTTGGTAGCTTTCAAGGAGCGAAGGGCAGGGGTGAACCATGGAGCAGACCGAGTAAAATGTACAGAGCGGGATTTGATGGGAGCAAATGAATTAAGGATAGAAACCAGACCGTTATTGTACTGAATGACAAGATCATCGGGAGTAGAGGACAAATTAGGGGTCAAGGTGGCAAAACTGGAGGACAGGGAGGCTAGGTCAATGTCCTTAATATTACGAAAATAAATGATACGTGGTGACTTGATGATGGAGAGACGGAGGGGAACAGAAAAGGAGATGAGGAAGTGGTCCGTGAAATGGAGCGGGTCAGCTGTACAGTTGGAGGGGGTCAGGCCGGAGCAGCAGATTAAATCCAGAGTGTGACCTTTAATGTGAGTGGGAAAATTGGCATATTGATGAAAACTGAGGCTGTCCAAAGATGAGGAGAAGTCTTTGCTGAGGGGGAGGGCCATATTGTCCATATGAATATTAAAATCACCAAGTAAAAGTACATTTGGGGAAAGGGAGGACAGATGGGATAAAAGAGCAGAGAGTTCATTTAAAAACTCAGGGCTGAACTTGGGGGGACGATAAACAGTGACAATTATTGTGGGGGTCGGGCCAGAGAGTTGACAGGCGAGGCATTCCAGAGTGGTGAGAGGAGGAAGGCTTACGGGAAGGACCGCGAGACCACTGCCGCGGCCCGACCCACGTGGTTTGGAGAGGTAAACAAATCCAGGAGGAGTACAGTCATTGAGTTGTGAGAAATCGCTGGGTTGTTGCCATGTTTCGTTCAGACAAAGAAAGTCTAGCTTATGGTCACTGATGGTATCTTGGAGGAGATGTCCTTTACCAGAGAGGGAGCGAATGTTGAGAAGACCAAAATTAGCAGTGCGGAAGTCCCTGGCGACAGGAGCATTAGCCCGACTAGCCAGCCGGGCTAACACGCTGGAGTCGGCAGCTCGGCAGGTATTCCTGGGTAGCTGCCGGCTAGTCGTGGACCAGAAGGAGGGTATTCCTTTGGAGCCGTCGAGATGGAGGTTCCGCCGGGACCCCCGATGGATATACAGACGGCGAGGCTGGAAGGTGATGTCGGGGAAGAGGCACAGAGCTGGTGGTGGAGATCCGGAGTAGTGAAAGCGGAGGTTGAAGAGCTCCGCCGCCGAGTACTGGAGAAGGCCATCCACGGACAGAAGAATGAGCGACAGGATGATCCAGGCCAGTGCGAGGCACACAGAAATCCTGCTGGACCACATTATGGAGTGGAGCAGGGAAGTGGTGATGTGCAACCAGAACACAAGCTGAGCAGGTAGGTGAAAATGAGTTTTCACCGACACAGGGATGTGACTAGGGTGAAAAAGAAGAAAAAAAAAATACAAAAAGTTTGTTTGCCAGCGAGCAGCGGCAGCGAGATGCACCAGCGTTCACTCAACCGGAACCGGAAAGCAACATATATATGTATATGTATATGTATACACCACGGAGGTCACCACTCATCACGGCGCAAAAGCTACCCTCACGTCACTGACGGGTACGGAGGTAGATGTAGTCTCCGCATAGTTCTATGCATGGAAATGGAAAGGGGGGAAAGTGCACGTTTAACCCACTAACATGTACTAACCGACAAAGAACCAGCCCCCCCCCCCCCCCCCCCCCCTTGGTTGAAGGTTGCATTCCCACGTACTTGGTACCACTGGACCTGCTCAAAGATAGTTTGACAACTGCTACCCCCTCTACTGTACACCTTTCACAAATCCACCTAGCGTACAGCCTAGGCAGTGCAATTCCCATTCATGTTGATGCAGAAAATTAGAACTCGATTTCCTGTTAAATGTTCCCATAATTGAGACACCTCACATCTATAGGCTTAAGTCCATGCTAAACGTTGGGTTTTGAAAGGACGGTAGGCATTTCCACCTTGAACTAGAAACCTGGCACTCCATCATCTCAACCTCGAACAGCATGATTCAGAGATTGAGATCATGGACGCTTTCCAGGGTTATAACTTTACGATCGATTTAAAAATTGACCAACAATTGCTGATTGAAGGAAACAAACTTGTTAAGTTCACACAAACCCCACGTGAACTTACTCTGACGCCCATGAATAGATACCCAAGACGCTACATAGACACAGATTACACCACCTTAATCTGCACATTGGTCACCCTGGGGCTGGGATGGCTCGTCACGGCCATGATAGCTTATTCCGCCTACAGGCGTGTTAAGAAACTCCAGGATAAGATGCACCTGCTCACCTCTGGTGTGCCTCGTGACCGCGTTCGGAGAGAGTCCAAGCGTGAGTGTACCACATCGGTCTAAAGGGGGTGAGCAACATTTTCTTTGTTATTCTGTAACCCTAAGAGTAGTTTCACTTTAGTCTACCTCACATTTTTTTTTCTGAGTGTTGCATTATGTCACCTTCTTTATAAGCTATACACTGAATGTATTACCTGAGAATGTATTTTATGATGCCTCAGGGTTGCTATGAATTTTCTTGGATGTTATGATATGTTTTTTTTGGGTTTTCTGTATTTTTGTTTCTTACTTGGTTACATTTTAGCTAGTGGTTATGTGCCGGCCCAGCTCAGCCTGTCAGTGTATCTGTCAGCCGCCCAGCACAATGTAGTACCTCTTAGTTTTATGGTCCTTGTTTTAGCCCAAAGACTATCCTTATCCACCCTTTGAACCAAAAAGGGGGGAATCCTGGGACCACATAGGTCAATGCGCGTTTGCGAACTATGGACCTCGTACATCACCGCGTTCTCCATGAACTGAACTGTATGGCCGGCGATGAGATGCCCCTTTATCCCTCACGGATGCCCTTTTGTCCCCTCGTGGAGTCAACCGCCCACCGGCCTTCCTCCTTCTACCCTACTACCTCTCGCATGGACGACATCATCATTTCGTACCACCTGTGTGGGTGGCTTCTCTTCGTTATGCGTGTGGGGACTATCCCGTTTCCTATCATCTTTTGTTTTGTGCCTGGCCAGGATCCAAGACAAAGGCCAAAGACCAAAGACAAAGACCAAAGGCGTCCAAGGAGACCAACGTCCTAAGGGACAAACCCATCTCTGCTTCCGACAATCAAGTCGACCAACAACCAAGTCGACTTACGTTCATGAGGGAAGAACCCGTCTGTGCTTCCGACGATCGAGCTCTGGCGCGATCCCCGATACCAAAAGGGGGAATGTTGAGGTACCACCCTCATGAGAAATTGCTGCAGTAATTTCTCCAAAAAAACTGTGTAATCTGCACTTTGAAATGCAGATATTAAACATCAGCGCCAGCTGACACTTCATTTCCCATGATGCTTTGCACACCAAAGCAATGTGATGACGGCCCCACCGAATACCAGAAACACGTTCTGCGCATGTGCGGGAGCTCATGGACAGTTCCCGCCAGCTCCAAAGCTATAAATTACAGCGACACGACATCGTTCTTTGTCTTTCGTTCAGTCAACTGACTTGAAGACATTCTGCTGCGATCGCTCCGGTCAACGCGAGCACGCTGGAGGTCTAAGTGCTGAAGTGGAGCTCACGGAACCGCTGGAAAGCCAAGCCACACAAACCCACCAGGTCTGCTTTCCTGGTGCAGTCCATCAAACCGACGGAGAACGCCGATTAAAACAACGGAGAACCGTCAAATCAAACAGTGAGGGACGCCTCGCTGCTCTGGTGATAAGAGTTCTTCATCTTCTCTCTCTATCTTCTCCCGTTTCCTTTATAGACTAAAATAAGCAGTCAACCGAGTGATTTGCTTCAATATAGGAGACAGGTTTTCTCTTTTTCGTACCCAAATACGCCCGTCGGGAGTATTCCAAGAGTACGCCGTTCATTGGTCATTGTTTAATATCTTAAAATGGTTTATGCTGTGGCCAAGCTGTTAACCTATCAGATATTAATTTATGATTAATCTTCGGTGAAGCTTCATGACCATTTTGAAATGTTTTGAGTGATTTAAGGTTAAGTTACTTCTGATTCTAAGTGCTTTGGAAGTTAAAGTGCAAGTTGCCACCCACACTTATACACACAACTTCAGCCAGACAAAGGGGTCAGACATCTTGTATTCAAGACTCCATTTTGAATCCATATACGAACACACACACACACACACACACACACACACACACACACACACACACACACACACACACACACACACACACCTTGAACACCATTTTGAATACACACACATCTTCAATTATATCAGATTGTTTTACATTATTATTCCATTGTTTAATTAAATGTTATTCAATTCAGTTTTCCTCAAGCGACTTTTTTGTGTTGACTGAAAATTTCTGCTCCTAAAACGGATGCCCACAACTTCAGACAGATTGATAAGAGTTTGGATTCAATTAATTTCCCCCTATTAAAGGGGTGGTGCCCCAAAGATATCTAAGAATATCTTAATTAATTAATAAATCGGTAAATATTTCCATATTTACAGAATTTGTTGAAGAATCCAAAAAAGTAAGTAAAGCTTACAAATTATTCACTCACCTATAACCCCAACACAGGGTACCAAACAAGCTCATTGTACCTCACCCTAACCTTATCCTCTTGTTATTTAACCTTCCTCTCACCCCTATCCTAACCTAAATCATCTTGCTAGCTAACACGTTAGTCATTCTAAAAGCCGGCTCTATAAAGTGAATGGCAGGAGCCGCCTTGTCATTGGTCAGGTTTGGACCGAGGCAACGCGAGGGGGAGGTTTCAACTACCAAGGTGGAGGTTAAAAGTAGAGGATATTTGTAACCTCCCCCTTGCCAGATGGTATGTTCTAACGTTCCCCGTGGGCGGCAAATACGAACATTCACAGTCAGAATGCATGGGAAACAAACGCTTGATTACAGTGAGAGTAACGTTTTAGGTAGCAAGAAGGTGAAGGTTAGGAAGAGGGTGAGGGGAAGGTTATAAATAGTAAAACGTTAAGGTTTAGATGTGGATATATGAGCTGGTTCGGTGCCGCATTAGCAGACATCCCATCCTGTCAGTTTTATGCTGCTTTGGGATCTGCAGTCGGAAAAGGGAAAAACTCCTTTTTGCACATGTGACGAAAAAGGGCACTTTTTTTTTGCGTCAGGGGTCTGACGCGGAGGGTGGCTGACCAAGCGTTTGTTTTTGACGCGCTGGGAGTGAGAATGTGTTGATTTATTAGGCAGACTGCATATGTCTAGATATCTTTAACGCTATTGTTCCTGGTAGAAGTTCCAGATATCCATGCTTTATAGCAATCTGACATGTTCATTCTAGATAGTAAGAATCATTCAGTTATAAAAATCTTTCACATTAGAGATATAGAATGTAACTGCGTTATAGAACATACAAATAACACCAGTTACTTTGTTAGGTAACTAATTACTTTTACAATGTGGTAACTGAGTTACTAACTCAATAGCTGTTTGGACAACGTTATTTGTAACTATAAATGATTACGTTTTTAACCTAAGATGCCCAACACTGGCCCCGACCTGAAGTGCCGGGCTGGTATCTGAAGTACTACCTCTCCACCAGGGCAGTCTTCAGCGCTGTCACTGTGTTTTACCCCCGGTCTATGTGGTCAGATAGCAGGGGGGGCAAGGGTAAGACCTTGGTTTTTAGAAAAGCTTGCTGCAGTTGAAACCGCTTTAGACCATCTAGCACACATTGAATCTATAATTCTCTTTCTCTAGTTGTGTTTAGAGAAATGTCATCTTTTTTTGCCAGTTTGACATGTTTAGTTCTTGGTTAACAGCAGAAGTCTGCACTGCATCACAGGATAGACAAACAGACAGACAAGGCATTAAGAATGTGTTTACCATCTGTTCAGGAAAGAAAGACATGATGGGAGAGGTTGGGGACGACAGGCAATTTCACGGGGTACACAGAAACTAAAGATTTATCACCAGACATCATTCTGGGTAGGTCCGTCAGTCTTTACAGTCCTTCTGAAGCTAATTGTCAAATCATCTTAGCACACGGGTAAGAGATGGGTCATGAGGGTTTCTGAAGCCAAACAGTTTGAATGTGGGAGCACTTTTAAACTTTATTCTGGTTAAGAAAAATATTAGTAACATTTAACACATTTCCACACATTCGGAGTATTTTAGAAACAGCTGTAATAGTTTGTAATAGTTAGTTTGTGACCCAAAGTTTTTGGCTAGTGAAGGTCATCCAGAGGACACTTTGCGCTTTACTCTTCCAAAGAAAATGACCAGAATAGGAAATTGGTAGATTAAAAAGTTATTTTCACCAAGCTTTTGTCAAATGGTTCATTCATGACCCAAATCTTTGTTCACTTCTTTCCTGCTCTAGTAAGGTGTTTATACAAATCTGATTTCTGAACTCTTTTATTCTCCTCTTGAGTTTTGGGAGTTAGGATTTTGTCAAAGACATAAGTTATGAGTTATATTTATCTTGAGTGTTTTTCTGTGACAGCAGATAAAGTCTGTGGGATTTGGCACGAGCAGAGATCCGTCTTCACATGTAAGGTAGTGAGAGGAAGAGAACGGGGTGCACGGGGGAATGGGTTTAGAAAGGGTGAGGGGAGACTATAAGGAGAGAATGATGCATAGTGTCCAAAAAAGTGTTGGCTTGTTTTACTGGTTTCAGCTTGACTCAACCCCCCTTCTTCACTGTGGGGTTTTTGCTGAGCTGTGGGCTTCAAGTGGTGGGAATGTTTGTGCAGTAGAACCCTGGATGATGTTGTTTGTATTGTTCTGTTTCGGCCTTTGTGCTGAACCAGTGTCAGCACACTGGATATGTATTTTACACACACACACACACGCACGCACGCACACACACACACACACACATATATATATATATATATATATATATATATATATATATATATATATATATATATATATATATATATATATATATGAGGGATTAAGAGGAACTAGCCATCCATGCGGAACCCAAACTCCAATAGTTTGTCTTCTCCGTTTTTGTTTATTGGCTATTCATCTTTGTTCTTTTTCCTAAAATCTGGGTCAATTCTCAAGTGATTTGCCAAAAAAGTGATCCTGCCAAAGCCCTCTGGTGCTCAGAGTGTTGTAACAGATGGAACCAAGACAGAGTGATGGGTGTTAGAGTGCAGACATGTAGTCTGCAGATGGATTTCTGTGTCTTTGCGGTCTTTCATTCTGTCCTGTGTGTTGTGTGTAACCTTTCTGCATGGTGACACTTCAGCAAACACCACCCTAACACACAGCTTCTGTTGCTTATATTTTGGTTCTAGTCAGACTGACTCTGTAGTGTGGAGCATGCTTCATTCAGCCTGAGCTATCGGTAATGTGTGTGTGTGTGTGTGTGTGTGTGTGTGTGTGTGTGTTTGTGTGTGTGTGTGTGTGTGTGTGTGTGTGTGTGTGTGTGTGTGTGTGTGTGTGTGTGTGTGTGTGTGTGCGCGCGCGCAGAATGCCACCTTGTCTTGGCTCTTGGATTACTCTCAGAAACAACTTTCGCTTCATGAATCTCTGCTCTTATTTGCTGAGAATAAAGAACAAGCTCACTGTGTTTAAACTAAACTGTGCGCTGTTCAGAAAAAATAATTTGGGTTCAGTTTCTAGTCTGATAACAACTATAAAACAAATAAAGACCTTGAAGGAGTCTTATGATGGAGTTATAATCATTTTGGTTAAATCCTGAAAATAAGACCGATATTACTCTTTGTCACATGATCTTTTCTGGTCTCTTAGAGCTTGGTGTGTGTGTGTGATTATGAATGACTCTCAGCTAGGACAACATTTAGTTTTAGCTCAGTATTTGCTAAACTAACTCCAGTTTGGGTAGACCCCAAACGTAAGTTGTAAATTTTTCCTAAACTACAAATCCAAACAGACTTTAGCCAAAGCAAACGGGTTTTCCTCTGCAGGTCGGTCTTGTGTCTTGCTAATCACAGCACTCTGTCGGTTTGGTAGGTGGATTTTACAGCGAATAAGCAAAAAAATAAAAAATAACTAAGATGGCGACAGCTCATTTGAAACGGCTTTAGCATCAACTTTGGACTATCGGGACCTGGGCTTTTCTTTGACTCAAGAGCAGTGGTATTACAACTACAAAATAACATAAATCTTTCCATCCACAGGTTGGGAATAGCAAAACTAATTCTGCCTGTGGGGAATAAAAACTAAAGTACAAATAACTAGGGATGTCCCACTGGGCAAAGATTACAGGGTTCTGGACCAAAATAAGAATCTCCAAAGGTCCAAACTCTAAACTGGGCGGTTAAACCAAACTCAAGGTGATATTTTAAACTAAACCGAAAACCCACAACACTCTAAATGTAATAAAAGGGAGATCTACACCACAAAAAAAGATTAACTCTAAACCAAAACGTAACAGCTTATCCAAACGCAAGAAGCTGTTAGCGAAGATGCTAACAGTAGCTTTACCAACGTTAAGTTCAAGTTACCAAGTTTAAATAAACCAAAATCACCCAGCAGCAAACAGACCAGCACGGAGGAGAGACCGCTACCACCAAAACAGCTCTCCTATTGTCTGAAAGAAGCTCCTTAATGAAGGAAGAAACGCTCCCGGTGATGTTCTACATCTGCGGTAGAGACAAAGCAGCGCATTTGACCCCGGAAGTTGTTGTCCGTTGCCGGGAGACGAAGGCGGGCAAAACAGGAAAATAATCTAGTAGTGGACGGACATTGTTCCGGGTCTTCGGTATTTGGCGGAGATGTTAGTGAAGGCGGAGAAGAGGGCGAACTAGAGGAAAAACAGGCAGATTCCTCCTCTAATTACAAACTCCTGGGGATGCAACAAGTAGGCGCGGTGCGTCGACTTCCAGATCTGACGTTGACGAATTTTTAGAATCGAGCCGTCGACGTCATCGATGCGTCGCCACAGCTCTACTAAAATGTACTCAGTAAAAAGTAAAAAAGACCTCTTAATTAAGGTAACACCCCAACAATCTCTAACACTTGGTAGAAACCTGACATTAAAACAGAGAGAACTATTAATCTATAATGAATATTAATATAAAAAAGACATTTATGGAAATTTTCATTAACTGTTTTATCACCACACCAACTAGGAAATATTTTTACATTTAAAAAAGAAAGGAGACAGAGAAAGGTGAGATAAAATAACTTAATTGACCATTTGAGGTCTTTTTAGAGATGGTACTGGTGCAGTATCTAGAAAATGTGGGGAAAATGCTGACATCATACACAGTATTTACTTCTGTAACTATTTGTTAATATGTTGTTAATATGAGTTTCAGTATTTATAGCTATCCTGTTAGGGTGTGTAATTGTTGGATGGAATCTTTAACAAAACACATAATTAATAATTTTTTTGTGTATGATTGTGTGCATTTAGAATATCCATATTAAAGTCTCCACAAACACTAACTTATGATAACTTGTATTTAATACTGTACATTTCTGAAAATTTGTTCTGAAAAATAATTCATTATTAATAATTAATTATGAAATATTTTGTTTACAAATGAAATTCTTACCTTCTTAACTAAATATTTAACATCCAAACTAAATTTTTAAATTTTAACTAAATACTTTGATTACAAACTAAATATTTACCTTCTTAAATATATATTTAGCATCCAAACGAAATATTTAACTATTTAAATAAATTTTTGTTTACAAACCAAATATGTATCTTCTCACCAAAATATTTAACTTTGTAACTAAATATTTCACTTGCAAACTAAGTATACATGTTTTGATAAATGTTAAATGTTCTACCAAATAGTTTGAAGTTGAAACATTTTTTAATGATAAACAGTGACTTTGAAATATTAATTCCCTTTTAATTTCTCATATGACAGGCTAAATAACCGACATTATTGTTAATTTTAACTGTGTAAATTTACAAACAGCATCTCATGGAGGACAATATGAATAGAACTTTGAAGTTCTATGTTTGTCCAATTTATAGTCAAATCAAATAAGTGTTTATTTGAATTGGGAGAAGATTTTCACAATTATTTCATTTTTAGTAGTACTGCTAAAATGCAGAGACATATTTATTACTATTTTACTAGTCTATTAATAGTTTTTTCAATACTTTCTGCATAACCGGCCCTTTAAGAGCATTCATGATCTTTATGTGGCCAGAAATGAAAATGAATTTGACATCCCCGATTTAAGTTCTGCACATTTAAAATGAAAATAAGAAATAAAAGTATTTCTGCCCCCCCCCCCCCACACACCTTATACCTGCCCCCAGGCAAAACTGTTAGAGCCTCCCCTGCACAGTCACCGGCCTTCTGTCAGCTAGTAAAAAAAATCCTGGTGACATTTGTTCATAACTTTTCTTCAAGTCATTCATGTGATCTAAAATGTGAACAGTTTCTCTATTAACTGTTCAGCTGCTCGGATGATTGAGTCTGGACATCTCCTATTTCTTCTCGATGTTTCTCTCTCATCAGATCCAAACTGACACCATGACCAGCAGCTTTTACAGCAAACACCGGCTAGTAAAAGGATCCGCTGATGATCAAATGCACCTGAGTTTAGATGTCACCCGCCGCCTTTGTTGCCAATAAAACAAAAAGAAGAAAAAAATGGTGGGGATTAAGGAGACGGCCGGCCGAGCAGCATAAATAAAGACACCACAGTGTTGTCTTTTTTTTTTTTTTGGTTTCAGTCTAGCTAAACTACGGGACAAATCACGTTCTGTTTCAACTCATACGGACAATTCCGGTTTTTTATGGGAAGGTTGGCAACCCTAAAAATTAACTGTCAGTAACATCATCGCACCCGGCCATCAGTAGAAACTCCGTATAATAAACAGTAAGAGGAGTTATTGTAACTGACTTTAAAAAGTTAGCAAGCAGGACGATGACAGTAAACTACACCTGAACTTGGTTTTTATTTGACCCAGGTAACTTCTTACCTGAAATTCGGTTCTGCCACTTGGACAGGCGGCCGGCTCGGTTTCTCCTCCTCCTCCCTCTTTTCTTCTCCAACCTGTCGCTGGGCTGAGGCTCCATCACTTCCTAAATTGATTTTACTTGAACCTTCACTACCAAACAACTGTGAGATTTTAACACATGTGCCAGCATCAGCCTGAAGGGCCAGTTTCTTCTTTAGTCGAATTTTCTCCGCTCCTCCTTTCCGTTTTTTGTTCTCCATTTTGTTAAGCTCGTCTGTCTGTTTACTGAGACTCAAACAACTGGCGGGTGCATCAGACCTCTGGCTACTGGTCCAGCCCAGAGTGTATTATGACCAATTGGCCATCCACCAACTTTTACGAGGCGTCGCGTGGCGCGGCGTGGACAAGTTGTCCGCAACAACTAGAGGCCAGAAAAAAAAGACACCGGCCCATAAAAGATGAAAGGGTCGGCCCAGCGGGCAGTTGCCCGCTATGCCCTATGGTCAGTCCAGCGCTGCTCGTAGCAAGTTATCGCAAACGCTTGATTACAGTTATTGCTGCTAAGGGAGGCCCAACCAGTGATTAGGTTCAGGGGGCAATTACTTTTGCACACAGGGCAATGTAGGTTTGGATTTTGTTCTCTCCCTAAATAATAAAAACCGTCATTTCAAAACTGCATTTTGTGTTTACTTGTGTTATCTTTGACTAACGGTTAAATGTGTTTGATGATCAGAAACATTTTGTGTGACAAACATGCAAAAGAATAAGAAATCAGGAAGGAGGCAGATAGTTTTTCACACCACTGTATGTACAAGACAGTATAGGCACTGATCGGAGCAAAACAGTCCGATGCAAACACAACTCAGGGTCAGGTGACCCTGGAGTCCAACTGCAGAGGGGAAGAAACTATTCTGGTGGTGAGAGGTTCTGGTCTGAATGGATCGGAGTGTCCTGCCAGAAAGGAGCAAGTCAAAAAAACTGTCCAGGGTGAGACGCGTCAGCTGTGATCCGACCTGCATGCCTCAATATCCTGGAGGTGTACAGGTCCTGTATGGAGGGGAGTTTGCAGCCAATGACCTTCTCAGCTGAGCGTACAACACGCTGCATTCTCTTCCTATCACTGATGGTGGCTCCAGTATACCACATGGTGATTGAAGAGGTGAGGATGGACTCGATGTCTGCGGTGTAGAACTGCCTCATCGACTGTGCTGGCAGTTTGAATTTCTTCTGCTGTCTCAGGAAGTACATCCTCTGCTGGGCCTTTTTTATGATGGAGGTGTTTCAGTGTGGAGACAGTTTGAAAAACAACCGTAGAATCCACCCCATAGAGCTCCGGGAGTTGACGTCACTTCTCCCGGCATGCAACAGTTCAAATCGAAACGGCGCCATATTGGCAGGTAGAAGCCGGCAGCTGGACTATTTGTTATTGTCAGAAAACTCAATCAAACGGGAAATATGGTAGATTCCTGTTGTGCCCCAGGATGCAGAACAGACGCGGACGACATAAGGAAGGATTGCCAAAGAACCAGAACGCCGCAAACGATGGATCATTGCAATAAAACGCGCTAGTGACCGGGCTAAAATGAAACTGTGGGATCCCGAGAGTAAAGGTTTTCACTTATGCAGCGACCGCTTCATATCAGGTACTTAAACCAACGTTTCCTCAGCTGTGTATGGTATTTATTTTAAATGCTTTTATTACGATTCTTAGTGGGCTTCCTAAACTTATTTTGGCGTGGCTTTTTCTGTCTTATTACTCATAGCAACAAGTAAACGTCACGTAAAACGTTGCCTCGTGATTTCTGCGTGCTGCCGTTTACGTGTTTTATGATGACAGCAATTAACCGGCTAAGCTGTATTTAATTTTTAAGCAATGGTTGATCAATTGTCAGATCACACATAAAAAGCACTTTGGATTGCTATTATCTGTCTCACCGAGACTACTTACGTGTAAATCTGTTATTTGTCCGTCCATCCATCCATTTTCATCTGCGTATCCGGAATCGGGTTGCGGGGGCAGTCGAGAGGCCCAGACTTCCCTCTCCCCAGCCGCCGGAGCCAGCTCCTCCGGGTAAATCCCAAGGGGTTCCCCGGCCAGGTCCGGTAAGAAGTCCGCTCCGACAGCTTCTGGCGTTTTTAAAAAGTATCCCAGTGGCACGGTAAGGGTCGGAGATTTTTAGTCTATTTAATTTCTGACTATATAAAACGTTTTCTTCTGTTTTAAAGTGTGAAGTAAACTCCGACGAAGTAAAATCCAAGCGGATCCCGTTCATGTTCATGGTTACATCCGTGTTTGTTTACCTTTTTTGCATGCCAAAATGGCGTCCACTAACTGAGAGTCACGTGGGGTCCGGAGCTCTATGACCAAGCTCTGTCTATGGGTCGCGGCCAGACTATATATTACATGTATTGCAAGGCTTGAGATTTCCTCCAATTATGATTTTATGAGAGTTCCATCATAATACCTCCAGACATATGCTAAGAAGCACAGGCAAAATCATGATCCAGCCATTGTCCTCGCCAGCAGCGGATAGTGAAATCACATCCTTGCATGAGCATTTGTCTTCTTAAACCTTTGATTTTAAAACTTTTGCCCATTTAATCACAACTCTTCAAAACGTTCTACTCTACTAGAGGTTTCATTGCAATGTCGACTATAGTTTTTATCGTGCACATGCACACATTATAAGACAGGATTTATTTAATCTGTTTTGGATCTTTATTACCATCTAGACCTCTAATTATTTACTCTTGTAACCCATAAATAATCTCCTCTAATCCAGTCATAGTGGATTGCTGAATAAGAAAATAGTCACATAATGACTGTGGTCATCAGGGAGCATCAGATGAACCAGCCAGCACACCCACATCACCGACACTGCGTCGATAACATCTGTCTGCACTTCTCTTCCCCTCATCCCAAACCTTTGCTAACTATCCTCACTTTTTTTCCTCCACTTATTATTTATGCTCCAAGATTTTGATTTGTTGTGTAACAAAGAATAAACAACAGCTGAACATCCACCCAGGTGTGCACTTGTGTTAGCAGATGGAAAGAGATTAGTTGTTGTTCCACTTCCTTTCTTGGTAACTTTGTAAATGTTTAGGCAAGAGCGACCGTGCGTTGGTGTGGTTGTCTTGTTGTATCACAGAGATAAGTTCTGGTCGGTGGGAAGTTCCAGGTTATGATTAAGAACTTATTTGCTCAGTAGAGAAAACGAGTATTTTGCAGCCTGTGTTAGTCAGACTAAGACCCCATCACTTTAAAACAGATGTGCATATCACCGCCTTTTTCCCTTTCCGTTGCTCTGGATAAATACCATGTTACCTCTTTGACCTGTGTGCTAATGCGAGGTCAGAACTGACGCCCCGCCTCCTGCCACATGTGGCGCGAGAATGTTTCCACAACAAGAGTCTTTCTGCCTGTGGACTGGCAGACTGTTGTGACTCATCTCTTAGTTTGCATTCTTTGTTTAATTCCTAGATCTGGTTGAGTTGCATCGCAGGTCAGCTGTGCAACATTCTTAGTCATATAGCTGCGGTCCACGTAGTGTACAGGATAAAAATATCCATTATTTCAACTACAGCCCTTTCCCTGTCCATTGAAGCCATTTCCAAGACTGGGTTTTGGAGGGAAAGAGGCAGACAGATGTGGTTCCCTGTACTTGGTGCGATGCAACAGTGCCCCCTACTGTTCTGTCCTGCTATTCTCTTCAGGTTCTCAAGCTGTATAAAAGAACCACATCTGTCTTAAACCCAATTTTTTACTACTTTACTCATAACAAGCTCATAAACAATAAAATTGGGGTTTTAATCACTTATGCCATTGTTAAAAATTTTGTAATTTTAAAGTTTTCTGTGGATTTTTATAATAGACTCTTATTTTGAAAGATGCCTTTTTTTTGCTGGTTTAATGTGTTCAGTCCCTCTTCGTCATGTGTTCAACACCTTCCCCTCCATGTGTGAGACAGACACAGGGATCAGTGGGTCTGCTTCACCCTTTCATTAAAAGAAATCTGCTAGAAACCATCTTGTGATGAAAGTCGTGATGTGAGTCAGCACGTTGACCTTTTGACCGATGAGTACAAAAGAAGTTACCACATTATGACATGAGCACACTGTCCCCGTGGGTCAGATCAAGCTCTGGTGAATGTCTCCAGAGTTACTTTCTGCAGCGATGCTGTTGCGGCGGGAGAAATGAGACGTGATCTCTGATACCAGAAAACCATTTCTGAGTGGCTGCACTGAAAAGTAAAACGAGCTCAATGCTGAACTTTGAAGACATTTCCTTTGTTCTAAATTCTACCAGATAATTTATGTTGTTTCATCCTCGCAGAAACAATCTGTTTACCTCCTTTGTCAGTTAGTATGTGAACGTAGGAAAGGAGTTTGTGTGTGTGTGTTTGTGTGTGTGTGTGTGTGTGTGTGTGTGTGTGTGTGTGTGTGTGTGTGTGTGTGTGTGTGTGTGTGTGTGTGTGTGTGTGTGTGTGTGTGTGTGTGTGTGTGTGTGTGTGTGTGTGTGTATTGTCTCAATAAGAGGAATTTGTGGGATTGTGTACATGGCCCTAGGGTTTTGTGGTTGCAGAGCAACTCTCATCTTGTGTATTACGTTCTAATCTGTTCGCGGCACAAAAAAGCCTCATTAATCCCCTTCCAAACACTTGGCTTGTTGCACTTTGGTGTACTTTTTTATTAGTGTTATTTTTATTTTGCAGTTAAAGGTGTTTTTAATGCATTTTGAAGGTTTTCCAGGTCTGGGTCAGAATGAGATAAGCAGGCAGGGTGTCGTGTGCCAGGCAGACAGAATCCAGCCACAGTGACCAGTGTGTGGCTTAGCGGTGATGACAGGGTGGCGTGCGTGGACTGCTTGTTTCTCTCATTGGAAACCAAGTCTCGTCCAAATTATAGCTGCTGAGTCCAGAGCCAGACCAGTGTTTGACACACAGAGAGACAAAGGAAACAAATGCAGATAAGAGACAGAGAGATGCAAAAGGAGACGGTGGATTAAAGAGGATGAAAGGTGGAGGAGACGGGACTGATGTGTTATCACTTTCTGTCTGAGAGGCAGCTTCCTGTTACTTTCAGTTTCATTCCTTATTGATTCCAACAGTCTGCCATTCAGATCGATGACCAAGACAAAAGATCCACCCATTTAGTTCTAAACAAAAATGTTCACCTTTTCACTTGTTTTGAGGGCGCATAATGAAAACTTAGCAAGCACCAATAAATCCTCTAAACAAAGTGTGTGAATTGAACAAATTGTTGTTGTTTACAGTTTTTATATTCAGTGTCTGTGCCATCAGATTGTTGAAGACAACTGCTTGATTTGTTTGTCTGCACATGTTTTCACTTGCTCTGCATGAAGCACTCAGAGCCACTTGTAAATCTTTAGTTTAACAACAAACTGTTCAATCAGCTATTCTTGCTCCTCTCTTCTTTTGTTGCATTCTGATGGAAACTTGGCTCCTCAACTAATTTCAGTTCATAGTTTCTTCCAGCTAAGACATGCACGCCGTTGACCAAGTGATGGAGAAGTCAGAGAGATGTGGTCAGGATGTACATTCCATATATTACAAGCTACTAAAAGATTTGTTGTGAAGAATAACACGAGTCTGTTTTCTTTCTTCAGTCAGGAAGAGGTTTGCTGGTTCATCAACTTGCTCGGGTGAGGAAAAAGACTGAGAATCAAAATTACAGTTTTAGTGTGTTTAGCAATATCTGTGGTCGGCTGTGATAACTCTACAAGATGTGATGCAAAACCAAGAAAAGCATTCTGCTGCTGCATTCTTCAAATAATGAATGCAAAACAAATTTCAACACATTCTGCACCGGATTTTAGTAGGTGTCCTTACAACAACAGGATGTAGCAGCGTTACCGACTCTTTCAAAATAAAAGCCAGCTTTCTTTTCTGCTAGTTTCAAGAGCCATATCCAAGTGGACTGCTAATAGCTTTGGCACAAAACAAGAAAAGATGTTTTTCTTGTAGAATCACATCTAATTGTTTTTATGGAATTCTGTGTGATATTTTATAAATTTAGCCACGCATTTTCCACATTTCTCACACTTTCTGAATCACTGGAGCTAAACCGAGAAGAGTTTGAGAATGCCCTCAACAACTCTGCAACTATTTAAGAGCAAATGTGTCTGAATTCTTCAGACATGGTGGAAATGCCAGTAACACAAGAGCCAACTCTTTTGAGGAATCTGAAAACGTTTGCAAACATTTCGAGATGAGGCTTTAGCTCTCTTCTTTAAAAATTATTAAAGGGGCAAAAAGAAAATTTGGTGTGGGAAATAAAGGTTGAATATGGAACATGAACACCATAGCGACATCTAGTGTCTAGAGGTTGTAGAACAAGGTTTTCAGCTGTGGGGATGTGAGGTTCAATACCGATACGTGAAGGGACCTGCCAGCACCGTGTCCAGTGACGTATTGTACAAGGTATACTTAGCTAGCGCGGGGCTAACTAGCTCAGAACCACCCCGTAGCGATCCTCCAGCAGAACCCGAGCAGCCGGGACCTCAGGCCGGCTGGGTGACGGTACGCAGGAAGCATAGAACCCAGCCCGTGGGCCACCACCAACCCGTCCATGTTTCTAATAGATTTTCCCCGCTCAGTGACGCACCCACTGACAAGCCGACTCTGATCATTGGCAGCTCCATAGTCAGAAACGTGGTATTAGAGGCTCCAGCAACCATAGTTAAATGTTTACCTGGGGCCAGAGCGGGCGACATTAAATCTTATCAGAAACTGCTGGCTAAGGATAAGCGTAAATACAGTAAGATTGTTATTCACGCTGGCGGTAACGACACCCGGTTACGCCAATCGGAGGTCACTAAAATTAATGTTGCTTCGGTGTGTAAGTTTGCCAAAACAATGTCAGACTCCGTAATTTTCTCTGGCCCCCTGCCTGATCGGACCAGTGACGACATGTTTAGCCGCATGCTGTCCTTCAACCGCTGGTTGTCTAGGTGATGTCCTGAAAACAACGTGGGCTACACTGATAATTGGAAAACTTTTTGGGGAAAACCTGGTCTGATGCGGAGAGACGGCATCCATCCCTCTTTGGATGGAGCAGCTCTTCTTTCTAGGAACATGGCCAGTTTTATTAGTCCTCCATGACTACCCAGGGTCCAGACCAGGAGGCAGAGTCGTAGTTTAACCCACCCCTCTGCAGCATCTGTACTGTTACCCACCCACTACCCCATAGAGACAGTGTCCTGCCCACGGCCAAAATCACACAGATAAAATATCAGGCTTAATAAAGCAAATCATGGAAATCTCATAAATATTAGAACAAATTCAACTGAGAGGAAAACTAGAAAAATCAAATGTGGGTTGTTGAACAATAGATCCATTTTTTCTAAGACTTTGTTAGTTAATGAGTTGATTTGTGATAATCAGATCTCTTTGCTCTCTCTCACAGAATCCTGGCTGCAGCAAGAGGACTATGTTAGCTTAAACGAGTTGACTCCTTCAAATTATTTAAATCATCATATTGCTCGAAGTACAGGGCGAGGAGGAGGAGTAGCAACCATTTTTCATTCGGACTTATTAATCAGTCCCTTACCGATTAATAGTTACAGTTCGTTTGAACATCTTATTCTTAGTTTTCCTAATCCAGATTGCAAAAATGTAAAACCACTCTTGTTTGTAGTTTTATATCGTCCACCAGGCCCTTACTCTGAGTTTTTGGATCAGATCTCAGATTTTTTTATCTGATTTGGTGCTAAATACTGATAAGGTCATTGTAGTGGGGGATTTTAATATTCATGTGGACATTGAAAATGATTGCCTCAATGTAGCCTTTAGTAATATCTTAGACTCTATAGAGCTCCGGGAGTTGACGTCACTTCTCCCGGCATGCAACAGTTCAAATCGAAACGGCACCATTTTGGCAGGCAGAAGCCCGCAGCTAGACTATTTGTTGTCATAAATCTCACATGGGAAATATGGTAGATTCCTGTTGTGCCCCAGGATGCCAGAACAGACGCGTACGACATAAGGAATGAGCCATCTACAGGATTCCCCAAGATCCGGAGCGCCGCAAACGTTGGATCATTGTAATAAAACGCACTAGTGACCGGGCTAAAATGAAACTGTGGGATCCCGAGAGTAAAGGTTTTCGCTTATGCAGCGACCGCTTCATATCAGGTACTTAAACCCACGTTTCCTCAACTGTGTATGGTGTTTATTTTAAATGCTTTTATTATGATTCTTATTGGGCTTCCTAAACTTATTTTGGCGTGGCTTTTACTGTCTTATTACTCATAGCAACAAGTAAACATCACGTAAAACGTTGCCTCGTGATTTCTAACTGCTGCCGTTTACGTGTTTTATGATGACAGCAATTAACCGGCTAAGCTGTATTTAATTTTTAAGCAATGGTCGATCAATTGTCAGATCACACGTAAAAAGCACTTTGGATTGCTATTATCTGTCTCACCGAGACAGATCTCAGACAGATCCTGAGACGCTCCTGCCTGACATTTTTATTTTATTCACGGAAAAAAATCAGACTAGTGATTTCTCTTGGCGTTCAGTTTATACATTCAAACAGCACAGCACTCTATTTAAACTACTTACGTGTAAATCTGTTATTTGTCCATCCATCCATCCATTTTCATCCGCTTATCCAGAGTCGGGTTACGGGGGCAGTAGCGTCGAGAGGCCCAGACTTCCCTCTCCCCAGCCGCCTGAGCCAGCTCCTCCGGGTAAATCCCAAGGGGTTCCCCGGCCAGGTCCGGTAAGAAGTCCGCTCCGACAGCTTCTGGCATTTTTAAAAAGTATCCCAGGGACATGGTAAAGGTCGGAGATGTTTAGTTTATTTAATTTCTGACTATATAAAACGATTTCTTCGGTTTTAAAGTGTGAAGTAAACTCCGACGAAGTAAAATCCAAGCTGATCCCGTTCACGTTCATGTGTTTGTTTACCTTTTTTTTCCTGCCAAAATGGCGTCTACTAACTGAGAGTCACGTGGGGTCTGGAGCTCTATTGGTTTTACCCAAAGAATACATAGCTCCACCCACTCCTGCCATCATACATTGGACCTTGTGCTGGCTTATGGCATTGAGTGTGAGGAAATAACAATCTTTCCACATAATCCAGTCCTCTCGGACCACTTTCTGATAACCTTTGAGTTTTTTATAACTGAGTTCTCGAGACATAAAAGTAAATTTCACTATAGTCGGTCTCTATCTGACAACGCAGTTGCATCTTTTAAATCAACTGTTCCATCTTTACTGTCCTCAGCATCTCAGAGGAACGTAGCAGAGGGCAATATTCTCAGTTCTAACCCCTCACAAATTGATGCCTTAGTTCATCATGTTAATTCCTCTTTACGTGTGGCATTAGATGATGTAGCCCCTTTAAAAAATAAGGTAATTAGGGACAGGAAGTTGGCTCCCTGGTTTAATTCTCATTTACGAGCCTTAAAACAAAGCTCTAGGAAATTGGAGGGAACATGGCGCTCTACGCACCATGAGGAGGCCTACCTGTCCTGGAAAAATAGTCTTGTGCTTTATAAAAATAAGCTTCAACAAACTAGAACTGCTTATTTCTCAGCATTAATTGAGGAGAATAAGAATAATCCTAAATTTCTATCCAGTACAGTTGCTAAACTTACACAGAAGTTAGCTCTGAGCCATCTATTCCCTTAGCCCTCAGCAGCAATGACTTCATGGGATTTTTTACAAGTAAAATTAATTCTATTAGAAACAAAATCTTTAGCATCCTCCCTAATGCAATTTCTTCTTCCGCCGTAAGTGAGGCAGCTTCAGAGGTGACTCTAGAACCTCATCTGTGCTTGAACCGTTTTGATCCAGTTGAGCTTTCGGAGTTATCAAAAATATTAGCTTCATCTAAACCTTCAACTTGCATTTTGGATCCAATCCCAACCAAATTATTTAAAGATGCATTTCCGTTGGTTACTGCCCCCATTCTAGATATAATCAATCTATCCTTAGTAAATGGGTATGTACCACAAGATTTTAAGGTTGCTGTAATCAAACCTTCACTTAAGAAGCCTTCTCTGGATCCAGATGACCCAATGAATTATAGACCAATATCTAACCTTCCATTTTTATCCAAAGTCCTGGAGAAAATAGTGGCCATCCAAGTATGTGAGCATTTAAACACTAATGCTCTGTTTGAGGAATTTCAGTCTGGTTTTAGAGAGTATCACAGCACTGAAACTGCATTAGTGAGAGTTACAAATGATATTCTTATGGCCTCAGATAAGAATCTTGTGTCTGTTCTAGTCTTGTTAGATCTCAGTGCTGCCTTTGACACAGTTGATCACAATGTTCTTTTAGAAAGACTTGAACATGTTGTAGGGATCAAAGGAACAGCGTTAGGCTGGTTTAAGTCCTACCTGTCTGACAGATTTCATTTTGTAAACGTACATGACAAATCGTCTTCATACTCCAGGGTTACTTGTGGAGTACCACAGGGTTCAGTGCTTGGACCAATTCTTTTTACTATACATATGCTCCCAATTGGTAAAATCATTAGACAGCATGGGATAAACTTCCACTGTTATGCTGACGATACTCAGCTATATTTATCCATTAACCCTGATGAAGCTAATCGGTTGGGTAGATTACAGGCTTGTCTTGAGGACATAAAAAATTGGATGACTCTAAACTTTTTGCTTTTAAATCAAGACAAGACTGAAGTTCTCATCTTTGGACCAGAAATCCAGAAAAGGAAATTGCTTAGTCAATCACCTGACCTGAATGGCATTACACTGATCTCCGAGAACAAAGTAAGGAAACTTGGTGTTATCTTTGACCAGGACATGTCATTCAAATCCCAGGTTTCACAACAATTTGTCGGATTTCCTTTTTCCACCTTCGGAATATTGCTAAGATTAGAAGCATACTTTCCAGGAGTGATGCTGAAAAACTAGTTCATGCATTTATTACATCAAGACTGGATTACTGTAATTCATTACTCTCAGGAAGTCCACAGAATGTAGTTAAAAGTCTTCAGCTTGTCCAAAATGCTGCAGCTAGAGTTCTGATGAGAATTAAAAAGAGAGATCATATCTCTCCTGTCTTAGCTTCCCTACATTGGCTACCTGTTAAATTCAGAATAGATTTTAAGATCCTTCTTCTCACATATAAAGCTCTTAATAATCAAGCTCCATCATACATCAGTGATCTGATTGTTCCATACGTTCCTAACCGAGCACTTCGCTCTCAGACTGCAGGTCTACTGGTGGTTCCAAGAATATCTAAACTTAGGATGGGAGGCAGATCTTTTAGTTATCAGGCTCCTCTCCTGTGGAACCAGCTCCCAGCTTTAGTCCGTGAGGCAGACACCTTGTCTACTTTTAAGACTAGGCTTAAAACATTTTATTTGATAGGGCCTATGGTTTAAATCTGATGTTAGCCTAAATCAGGACAAGTGGGGGAGTAGAGGGAGGTGGAGTGTACAGTCGGTAAAGACGGCTCTCCCTTGCCCTGACTCCAACATGCCTCCATCTAAATAGTATAGATTATCCAGAGTTAACTCTGTAGTTATGCTGCTATAGGCTTAGACTGCTGGAGGACACACTGACCACTTTTCACACTCTATTACCTTCT